>NW_028145473.1:6682500-6737500 GCF_977016875.1 Pavona decussata
CTATTTTTGGAGCAGGTTGGGCATTTGAATTCGGTGTCTTGGATTACTATATTAATTTTTTATGACTGATAACTATTCAATGAGTTAGTATTCATTCAGATGTCTCCTACTCCCTACCTAAATAGACACAATGCAAATGCAAAAGGTTAACTTACAGTGTGCGTAATTGTGTGAGAGAAGAAAATACGCCTGTTGTAAGACCCTGAATCTTGTTTTTTGTCAGGAACCTGAAATAAGCAAAAAATGGATAAATAAACAAATAAACAAACAAGAAAACAAGGCAGCCCGATTGATACGTCCGTCACTCATTAACACTTGAAGTTCGCGTCGACCAGTTTATTGAATATCACTATTGTCGGGTATTATATTTTTATTATAATTGCTTTATTTTTTAATCTATTGTCGAGTATTAAGATAATCCTAATAAAACAGATAAATTGGGTTAGAGGAGGACTTCAGCGTAAATGATATCGGAATAATTACTTCGGGTTTATACCATGGCTATTTCTATAGAAATTTGAGCAAAAGAATACTACACGTTTAATTCATATTGGTACTGGGTGAAGAGACCACTATTAAGCCATAGCGATAATTTTTAATATCTATTTTACTTATCTTTATACTCTTATTGGTTTTTTATATTTTTTTTCTTCCCCACCTTTTATTGTATATATATATATATATATATATATATATATATATATATATATATATATATATATATATTGATATGGATTTTAGTTTTGTAAATAGAACACGTAATTCAGTCGAAAGACTGCGATGTGCTTTTATATGATGTGGTAGAGCATCCGAACTAGTAATCGGAAGGTCTTAGGTTCGACTCCTGATAGGAGCACTCGGATTTCTTTTTTCCGAGTAAGCCTGCGTCACTTTCTGGAATAATCATCATTCTCATTCATTCACCAGGCTGGAAATATACCATCACATTTCTTTCATAGGATCTATTATTATTATAAAGGCAGTGTAAACTTCTCGATGCCGAGAATCTAAGCAAACGATCATTGGGCTGTAAACGGTAGCCACCCTCGCAAAGTCTAAACTGTAACAACTTATCACTAACTTCTAATCAAACCCCTAAATCCTAATGTTCACTTAGGAAAATAATATACACTGAAGCTCTAAAAATGAATCAAATTATATAACCTTAAAATTACTTTTGGACTAAAATGCTTTGAAAACAAATTCAAAAACGTTTACTTACAGAGTATCTAATTTTGTAAGATTGGAAAATACGCCCGCGGTAAGGTGCTGGATATTGTTTGCTTGCAGGTAACTAAAAAAACAGATAACACCATTGAGAGATTACCCTTTCCGTAGCCTGTCAAAAGGGAGGGGAGGGGTCACTGGATTTCTTACGTTCTCTGTTGTTGATGTTTTTAATACTAAAACAAGCACCACCAAGCGATGTAATTTTCCTAAAATTGATCCAGTAACAGTTTGGTGTGGCATTTTTAACTGTTCAAATGATTTTTATGTTTCCACGGCAACTGGAATTTGACATCCACTTTCTTTGAAGAACAAGAAACACGTTCTAAAACAAAATGCGATATTCTAAAACGTCAAAAATTTGCAAAAAATTGAGTATTTTACCAAAATTGATCCCTGCCTGTAAAATTTGAGGCAAATAGGGATACATTTTCCATAGTTAAAAGCACATGTTGCAAATTGTCATTAATTTGAACTCGGCCTGTATTGAATACGAGCACCTCCGGAAATAAAAGTGAAAAACTCCTTACTTTTGCCATATGTGTGACAGGCTGACAAAAGAAGGCTAGTTTTTGACAAGTTATAGTTTTGTGTTGCTAACGGATTTTCTGTCGAAATACGACATATTTTTTTGAACGGTCGGTGAAAATTTTCATCGACATTTATCCGTATCTAAAACGTATTTTGGAAATTTTTGTACGCATCTTCCTAATAAAAAATTCCGCCCGTCGATGGAAATTTTCACCGACATGTTATAACCAGAGTAAAACATTTTCACCGTTTTTAGTAACAAACAGTGGACATGTCGGTAGAAATTTCCACCGACATTTTTCTGCCGCGGTTGAAAAATACGATACGCTCAGCTCTCCAATAGCAACAACGCAGTGGCAAGTCACAATAAATGTCAAAGATAACATTTAACAGTTTACTATGGACCTTTTTATTGCTGTCATGACCATACTTTTCCATTAAAAGTAGCAAGGCTATTTGATTTAAGATAATGTTATCAAACGCTTTCCAAACTACGTTTTTCCAGAATCGAAAATTCCGCGAGAATATATATTAGAGACCTTTTTCTTCGGAATTATTCTGCACAAAACTATAATTGTGTCGTAAAATATCGTAATGTTCTTTTCATGTCTTAAAAAGTAAAGTTATCTCATGTTTTTGGTGTAATTTCAAGACTAAAGGTACATCTTAGTTTTTCCTATTCTTGAGGAACGCAATGTTTCAACTAATTCTTGTTAGTTCTAGTTCTTAAAACTGGCGGACGGAGAAAAATTGTTACGTTGGGGCTTGCCAAGTTTCTCGATTTTAGCGGATAGCTACATTTGTGCCCCACGAATTAAGATTCTAAGTAAACTGACCCTTGCTTCCAAAATTCGGACCCTTACTTTTCATCCGCTCAAATCACTCAAAACTGATGCAATACTACATTCACTAAGAGACCAACGGTCCGTTAGGACCCTTACTTTTCAATCCGATAAAAACACGCAAAATGCAATGCTAAATTTATACAGAAACCAAGCTTCCACCGTGTCATAAACATTATGTTTGTCACAGAACGCTCATTGAGCTTAGGGTGCAGCAGAGTTCACGTCTAAGACCACGATTTTCATAAATTGCGAAAAAAAAAATTAGGAATAATACTAATCGAAAAATATGTTCTCTGCCCCCAGATGGGTTTCTGTCCCTGGCCTTACACATCTTCTTTAAATGAGCATTTTCCAGGTAAATTAGTCGCTGCACTAGCATCTGTAGATGATTAACTCATGGCGCAAAAAATTACACTTGATATACTAGGAGATAGATGTTGTCACATCACTTCGCCGGTAATGAGGTCAGCCAGTGTTGAATACGAATACCTCTCTGAACGAACAGCTGTGGTAAGCCTGAAAACGAAATATCAAAACACCAATGCAGAAATGAAAATAATACATCAGCTAAACCGCTAAATCTTCTGCGCGATGAAAAATAGCGTGACTCTGTTTATGAAGTGACTTTTTGTAGTTTTATGGCTTACAGATGACAACCCATTTACAACTGCTTCTTTAAATGTTTGGCCATGCAAAGGCCACGGACGATAAATACGGTATGTCTCCGTCATACAAACTGAATTCATGACGAGTGGTCATCGAAAGGGTTTGTCTTGCCTTAGAAAGGATGGCGTAGAACAGCATAGAAACATCACAAACATCTCAGAAACAGGAAATTATAAACCTAATACGCGCGCGATTTAAAAATGAATAACAGCCATGAATAAAAATGAATAAATACTCAGTAAACGCTCGGAACACAGATACACAAAAATTGACGTGGGAGATTTCCTCTATCGCCGGTTTGAGTACATCAAGTGCGATTTACATAGCTAGCCAGGCTAGCCTCACAATTTTAAAAGGAAATTATATAAATACCTTGAGTACGGCGTAAAAGGTCAGCGTAAAAATATCAGCCATAAATGACGTTCGTAAATGTTGGGTGTCTCTAGTCTCATCGAGCTCATACTTTTAGCTCACCAGCTTTCCCATCAAACAATATGACATTTTTCTGATTTTTTCCATGAAGTCAACACCAAAACGGAGCCGAATAAACCACTGAAACCAGCTCGCCAACGACGAAAAGATAATTTTGAACCACGCGATCCCAACCTGTCAATAGTCCGGTTGTGCGTCATCGCACGTGATCGATGTCGAGTCACGTAGCTTGCACGCAAACTCTTCAAATTGTCTCAAAAAAGATATTTGGGCCCACCAGTCATTTAACGTTACTAGGTCTAGTGCTTTTTGCCAGCAAGACACGGCTATGGCCCTTTTATTTCAAAACTAAGAGGGAAAACAAAATGTCACACAACCTCGTGTGACTCAAGAACTGATACAAAGAACTCTTTGATAACGTTACATTTTTGGCGGTCAGATCGTTGCTGTTACAAAGGCCATTCATTTACTTTTGTAGCGTGGTCGTTGCGTTTTGACCCTCATTTACATCAACTCAAGTACTACAATTTGGAGTTTCCAATAGCATGGAATTCAATGAAAAAGTGAAAGCGAAAGACAGCGATTATTTGAATTTAGACGGCCAGATTTCGGAAGGAGCATGGAGCCGTCATGTACGTGCTTACTGCTAGGATGGACAATAGCATACTGATAGACTAGTGATACAGATAGCAGCGTTCAAGGTTCAAGTCCGTTACGAGCGGGAAAACTGGCTATGTTTCTTCTGGTATGTACATCTTCTTTTCAAGTTGAAAAGAGTATTCAGTTGTGTTTGCCATACTTTAAATAGCTTCAAATAAATTCAAAATACTTGGATGTACCGATAAACGGAGCCTAGACTCGGCCTATTTTTGTATCGCTGGACACTTAGCAGTTCTGTGCCTGTTGCCTGCTATCGATCGGGTCTAAGAGAATTTGTCCTGGTCCATGTTACATTTAACTTCGGAGTAATGCTTTTAACACGTTATATTTCTTTTTCTTTCTTTAAGAAATGGAGGGAAATACATTCCACTACACTAGCATGCAGAGAAAGTGGTGAAATAAGACACCCGCTGTTGTTATTCTTCAAAGACAAGTCTGAATGGAAGAGGAAAAGGTTTCAACTGATGTAAAGAGTTTAGAGCAGCTGTTTAGAGGTCGGGGGAAATAAGTTGACATTCTCAGTAAAAATGAAACGTTTTCCTTTGTTCAGAATTTACCTTTATAAATTAAGATTACATTTATCTTATATTGTAAAATAGGCCATCACCAAACAGTGTCCGCCATAAATGTCATCCATAATTCTCCTTCGATGAGTTCACTACTTAGATTGCACACCTGTTCAAAGGGAGGTTGTAGAAATTCTGCGGCCTTTAGATCAAGTTAGTCAATGATGCTGGAAATTCCATCGTATTAAAGCACTTCTGCAATTGGTTAGTTCAACTTGTAAGTTATCATCAGTTATGAGTGAGGGAATTTATGTAAAGCCTGGATACAGAAGTGACCTCTTCTTTTAAAACATATATGTTTTGCGGATTCAGCAAAGTAAAGGTCTGAATTTCGGACCCCTGGATTAAGAAGTATTTGATAACTGAATTCTGCGGATTTATCAGACCAAGGGTCCGAATTTCGGAAAAGCCTCTGTTTAAAGTTGGGACGGAATGCCAATTATAAGTTTTGCGTTCCGAACATTATCGTTCTGTATAGCTTCATGAAATGTGAAATTTAAAAAAAGGGGATTTTCTTAATTTTGTAAAGTTACGCAAAGAAGGGCCTCAGTCAAGCTCAGTAGCAGATTTGCAAATTTAGTCAATTTTTAAATATTTCTGAGTGCTCAGAGCTGCCGGAAGAATGTTCCAAGATAGTCAACGAATTTTTCGTGAAAGAATACAAGTCAAATGTAATGTATCAATAGAAAGTGTTAACCCTTTTATGCCTTGTGTAAATTTAAGGTCAACGAAGACTAGTTTTGCCACTAGCAGCCTTTGACTCATTTTATTATTAAAACAAGATGTCATAACGAATTTTCAACTACATTCTACGGTCTTAAAAGTATTGTCGGTGGAAATTTCGAACGACATTTTGAGTTCTGAAATAGCGAACTGTCGATAGAAATTTCCAGCGACATTTTACGTTCTGAGGGTAATGTCGATAGAAATTTCCAGCGAGATTTTGCGTTCTGAAGGTAAATGTCGATAGAAATTTCCAGGGACATTTTGAGGTGATAAAGGTAAAGTCGGAGAAAATTTCCACCGACATTACGCGTCTATAGCAAAGTTTTATTGACCTTTTCTTACTTAAGTGAGTCTTTAATGGTAATGCTTTTTTGGTGTTAATTTTCCCGTTTCTTTACAGTGTAGAAAAAATAAAGAAATTAAAACAAAATTTGTAAATGATTTTCTAGGCTCTTACATTTAAGTATAGTTTTCTACATATTTTGCACACATACTTTACCTTCTAAACAGAATCGCCTTAATTTCAAAGAATTTCTCCTTATGACGATCGTAAATGGAAAAGTTTGGGCCATTTTAATGCAGGCCGTGTTTGTTGTAACTCTTTAGGTTTAGTAAAAGTACGTGAAATTGGATGGTTTTTGTCCGATTTATTTCTCACTGCTTGACAGCAGTTCTAAAATCAAAGAATTTTGACAGTTTTTTGTCCAATTCTGGCAAAAACGAAAAGAAAGCTTCAGAACTTCTCGTTTTAGAATATTGCATTTTGTTTTAAAACGTGTTAAGAAAAAGGCCGCGATTGTTACAATCTCAGAAACACTCATATACACTCATATAGATAGCTTTAACAGACAAGTTAGCCGAGCCAAACAAAAGAGCGAATCTCTAACCTAAGGCACAGCCACTCAATAACCAATAGCAAACAACGTAGAAATGCAATTTTAATTCCAAAGAGCACTGGTATTTGTTGAATAGCGTTCAAGAAAATTACTGAGCTAACGCTCTGATGCAGTTATTTTGGTTCGGTCAAGTTCCTAGTATCGTGTAAGCGATTGATACGCTTTATTATCGCACTACATTTCCCGGTGATTAGGCGTCAAAACATAGTTGCCAACTGGTGAGTATTACTTTTAGGTGCCACGATTTTCTGTTCGGCAACTGTCCATTGATTCGTTTCTTCCTCTAGGATATGAACTCTATTTAGAACAGGGGGGAGGGGGGGGGGGAATTCTGACCACGTTTATAACCTGTTTTAAAATTATTTTAGGTAAAAATAATTCGTGACTTTGTCAAAACTATATCTTGGAGTAATTTGATGTGATAGGTCAGATCACTGAATTTGATGCTACCACTCAAACTAATATTTACAGGCAGATTTTTCGTAAATGAAATATTATGTTTTTATTGAAGAAAAAGTACCTTTCTTAGAGTCAGTCAGTTTGATTTAATCATTTTTCTATATTTCATCTGATTAATTTCCGTTCAATTTTGGCCTTCTGAACTTTTGGAGAAATCCGTAAATGGAAGCTAGAGGATCCAAGATGACAACCATTTGGCAATCACGACGTATAAAAAAATAAAAATAAATAAATAAATAAATAGGAATTTCAGCGGAATCCACAGAGTGGCTCTTCTCTCCGCTGTTTCCAGGTCGAATTGGAATTTGGAAATTTCACTTCTCGTTGTGGAACTTAAGTAAACATATTTGGACGTACTTTTTATTCCGGCTCCAATTGCCATTGGCATAACTTTAATAGTTTCCGAGTTATGAAGGGTTGGAGGAATTTCTAGATAGCATTAGTTTAGTCTAGCGTAATGAGATTAAATTCAATCCAATTTCAATGTTAAACGCTCTGAAGATAAACATGGTTTCACAGGCTTTGGTAAAAATTGCTTTGTTTATGAGCTTGTTTTCACTTACAGTAATTTCAGATTGGTCAGATCGGAAAACGCGTCGTCAGCTAGGTGCGAAATAACGCAAGAAGACAAATCCCTGCAAGGCAACAGTAATACATTACTGGTTTTGTGGATGTTGTCGTCACTTTTGTTGTTGCTGGCATCTGCTAACTTTGGTGGTGTGTAATACACTCCCTCCTTTATGGCCTTTATGGCCTTTATGACTTACAACGTTAATAACATTTTTTTTTAATTCTTGCGCAAACGAAACGACGAAATTTCGTGACTTTTTCAGACATTTATCTGGAAAAAAATTGGTATGGTAGGCTAATATTTATCGAATTTGATGTTGCCATGAGAACCAATTTTTGACATGTAGGTTTACCAGATTTCGGAATATCCATGTTTTAAAAGTACAACATTTCTTGTTTTTTTTTTCTTATCATTTTCGTGATTTCTTTTCATTTTAAACACTTTTTGGTCGATTTGAGCGGTTTTCTAAGGTTATGGAGAAATGAAACAATCCAAGATAGCTTATGCAAGGTCAAATTGTGACGCAATTCCCGCCTCATATTACATCATCACTTCTCGTTGCGAACCTCAAAGGAAACAACTTTGGATTTCTCAAATTTTTAAATTTAAAAACATGGTTCTATTTCCCTAATACTACCCCACTTTTTCATAGCCACGGTAACTCAAAAGAACATCGATTATCTCGAAATAAATACTTCTTAGTCCTGAAACTCTCAAATAATAATAATAATAATAATAATAATAATAATAATTATTATTATTATTATTATTATTATTATTACTTTAAGGAGGGAAAACACCCAATAAATGAACGCAGCTAAACTTAAGGGATGGCAGGAAAAACACTCGACATGCCTAATTTATCAAAGGCCCTACCTTCTGTACTTGACAGCTGGAAACAATCTTGATGGCTGAATTTTACCTCTAGGGCTCTTTCTCTGACATTTTTGCTGTCTCGGTTGGATGGGGTAGATATTTAACATCTGATCACACAAAAGTTTCTCATTTTAATTAAGTTAGTCTTTATAACTTACAGGCTGTTAAGATTGGTCAGATTTACAAACAAGTTATCAGGCAAGACCAACAGTGCGTTTCCCGACAAGTCCCTAAGGAACAAAGAAGTAAAAGCTAATTGTTAAACACACCCGAAACGTTGACTTGGTGAGGTAAGGTTACTTAACTGACTTTGAATTCCGTGCCGTGTAAGACTGATGATACAAATGAGGAATATGAGAAATTCAATTCTCCGATTCAATGAGTCACTGTAGAGTTAAGGCTCTGAAAATACAGAAGTGAACCCATGTACATCCAACTTAGCGTTCGGCCCAAAAAAGGAAATGGGAAACCACGCGACGCAAAAAAAAAAAAAGAACTTAGACTGTAAAACTAAGTATCTGTGTCTTTGAACTTTTGCGGATGAAAATGAGCCTACGTACTCGCATTTCTCTTTCTTCTGCGCGTGGCCATTTGGAAATATAAACAAAACAAACAACGGGGCTATCCGACTAGGGGGACGTTTGCCACTGATAATCACGTTACCAGCTGCAACCAGGATGCTTTCTCGAGGAACTAAAGGCTGATTTAGACGGTACAACTTTTGCTTGCGACTGTGGCATGCGATTTCTACAGCGCGTGCTGCTCGCGTCATGCTAAAAATAGCACACAACTCTCGTCACTCAACATTGCCTTTAGCTACGACTATCGTAGGATTTAAAACATGTTTTAAAATCATACTACGTGTTTTGTGACCTACACGACAGTCGTAAGCGAGTTGCAGGTTTGATTTACACGAAACAATTTGTGTTGTAGGCCAGTCTAAGCTTGTCGAATACGACAAAGTCGTATCGTAAAAATCGCCCTAAAGAGATATAACCCTGGGAAAAGCTGAGATGAAAAGTATATCGCGAAGATGGGAACTGAATTTATCCCTTGATTATCATATAATCTGCATGGTTAATAGAGTTATTTAAGTCAGCTTACCAGTAAATTTAAGTGTTCAAGATTGCCAATACAAATTGCTCAAAATTGCTTAATTCACTTAAAATTACTTACAGTATTTTCAGGTTGGTCAGATCGGAGAACACACCGTCTGGCAGCTGCGAGATGGAGTTGATAGACAAATCCCTACGAAACATAATCATGATGTCGTTCTGAGATAGCTGCTATCTAAACTGATCAAATATATTACTTTTGCTGTTGTTGCTGTTGCTATTCGGGAAAGGTATGAGAACAATGAGCAGCAAGTCATTCTGATTAGAAAGATATTAGTAAAAAAAAGAATTCACTTTTGTTTTCATTACCGACGTTTTTATTTATTTTTTATTTTATTTTATTAGCTTTGCCTTTATGTTACCAAAAAAACACAATGAACATGTAGACGTTGGCAGGGATATCGAAATAGCTAAGTAGCCAATTACTGTGGGCCCAGAAATAAAATATATGTAAAAGAAAGAAAGAAAAAACACATCACATGCAGCACATTATTGATACGTCAATGTAAAGTAGGAATGAAGTCTAAGTAAGGTATCGAGATCTCAATAAATTTTGCAACTCCAATCTGATGTTGTTTTCCTGTTTTCCGTAAATACCGATTCTTTTGGCCTAACTTGACTACTTAAACAGGTTTGGAAAAAAACTCTCTGCATATATAGAACATGATATCCTCAAATGAAGAAAACAAAACATTGGTATGTACGTAAAAACGTTTTACTTAATGCATGGTAAAGAAACACCCGAGCAAAGAGCTTTAGTGAAGGGGTCTATCATTCCTCTTTGAGTGAAAAACGTTACTCACAACTATAAATATATAAATAACTTACAGATCTCTTAAGGATGTAAGTGAAGAAAACACGCCGGCTGTCAGGCTCTGAATCTTGTTTGACCGCAAATACCTGGGAAAAGAAGGAGAAACTTTGAGATAATTGTCTTCCTTCATGATGGCTTTGATCCTAGTAAGGACTGGTTGTAGTAGTAATATTGAAATATCTTTTCCAAAATGGTTCTCTTGCCTTAGAGAAAGTGTTTCTATTTTGATTTTTCTCTGCAAATGATTGTTTAACTTATGAGGGCTTCCTGCATCTGACTCCTGTAGGACCATTAAAAATACGTCATTGTAGTTTTGCCAGTTTATATCGCTTTTTTCAGACCAATTGTCCCATTAGCAATAATCGAAAGAGGATATCAATGAGTGAGGAGGAAAAAAAGATTTGCCACTGTCACTGGTTAAGTGGAGGGAGTGGAAAGCTTTCCTCGCTATTGAGGAGGGACAAAAAGGATTCAACATTCCTTGGTTTCTTTTCTTGTCTTCCCCCATTGATGATCAAACAGTTCTTGACATTAGCAACAAGTTTTGATCGAGAAGAATCCACAAATTGAAATGAAATTCATGCCACTGTGTTTGACGCATAGGTCACTCAGAAATATTTAAAGATGCATTAGTAGTGAAACATGGAGAGCAAAGCATTTATTACCGTTTATAAATAAATTCAGTAGTCCTAAAATATTTATATCTTTTTTTTTTCTTGAATAGACACGGTTTGGTTAACCTTCTGAGGACAATGTGATTGCAATTGTTAACAGTGTGTATCTGAACAGCTTAGACACGTCTTTAACACGACTAAGTTGATTCATTTGTTTTTACTTACAGTATTTCCAGATTGGTCAGATTGGAAAACAAGCCATCAGGTAGGTAAAATGAAGGGTTTGAAGTCAAATCCCTGCGAAACGTAGTAATTAATCAAAGACATATTCTTCTTAAGTTAGTTAAAATGCAATAAATGGCACGATGACGTTTCGTATTCCCTTCTGAACAGACATGCAGCTTCAAACGACGTAACTTAAAGTTTTTTTAAGGACCTAAGAGCAGAAAATACCCCTGCGGTATAGTTCTGAATACGGTTGAATTCCAGTAAGCTGAGGAAAGAAATTAAAGCACAACGCTTTTACCCGTAATAATCATGATTCTTAAAAGCACTACGTACATTGCTTAAAACAATTTGATTCCTATTTCCGATAAAAAAAAAAAAAAAAACGCTGGTGGGTTCTGTTTCTTATCGACACCCACGTTCTCCCCCTTGCACTTGAGTCTCAGCTAAACGCGTCTTAATTTTAAAGCTGGGACGTGTCAACGGCGGAATCCCAATGCAAAGTGAAAGAAGTACTTAAGGTGTCTGAACAGTCTTTGCGTGGGCTCTGTGGTCGGAGATTGAGCAGTGAAAGAATCGTAGTGACGAACAACATGCTCAAAGATATCGTTGGGGCTTCCTTTATAGTAATTGTTGAGAGGCTGTTATGGCCCAGGTAATGTATCAGCTGTTTTTAAACAGAAAATAAACATTGTAGACATGTTTTAACATGTTGAAGTTACTTTTTTTTATTTAAGTGCTTGTTTTAACTTTTGAATTTTAACTTGTTTTAACGTTCCTTCAGCTACCTTACAAAATAGCGTTTACGGACAAATACCTGTGAAAAATAATAGCCATACTTTCCTTGGATAGTTTTTAGAATTGAGGCAAGATCACTAAGAGGAGAGACGTAAAGCTGGTCCTGAAACAGACCAAACCAATAACCTAGGCTCTTACGAAATTGAAGGAAAATAAAGAAACAGAACAGGTACTATTAACTTTTGCAAAATGCCACGGTTAGAGATCGAGCAGTAAAAGAACCGCAGGAATGTGACGAACAACAGCGTCAACGATGTCGTTGTAAACACAGACAATAGCTACCTTAGCTTCCTTTACGGTATTTGAAAAATATCTTGAGAGGCCATTACGATCCATAAAACTTATCAGCTGTTTTTAAACAGAAATTATAAGCAGTACAGACATGTCTTCATGTGTTGAAGTTACTTTTTCTTGATCCAGGTGCTTTTTTTGTTACTTACATAGTTTTCAGATTGATCAGACTGGAAAACACGCCTTCTGGTAGGTGCGAAATAGCGTTGTAGGACAAATCTCTGTGAAAAATAGTATTCATGCTCTCCTTAAATAGTTGCTATATAGTGTTGTCACAGCTTGGTATTAAGCTGGTGACTTGGAATAGGGAGTCACTCGCTTTGTCTGTGATTTTATAAATAAGATTCATTTTTCAAGAACTGATACATTCCTTGTTGGAGAAAAAAGTTCAATTCAGATCGGCCACCATTTTAGCAGTGACGCTGGAATGAAGGTGTCCACGTGACAGCTTTCGGTCGGCGCAAAAAACATTCAAGCAGCATTAGCTCCTCGTTTAAAAGTCGTTTTGGCGTAAAATTGACAGTGGGTATTGTTTTCACGCTCGTCCGCTCAGGTTGTGTGTTTTTGTTGTTGTTTGTTTGCTTGTCTGTTTTTTGGCCCACTTTCCGTGAACCTGTGTAACAGACAGGACTAACCGCAAAGCCGGGAAAATCGCTCAAAGCAGCTTTGCCTTGCTGAATTCTGATTTAAAAACTCAGTCATTTCATGTCATGAATAGCAAGCTATTCCTTGAAGCCGTTTTTTCTTGCACTTAAGAGTTGGCTCTGTAAAAGACTATAGTCGCACTGATTAAAATGTTGGCTAATTAAGTTCTGCCGTTTGCCAAAACATAGCATCAGCCTAACACTGTATCAGCGTCGCTTTGCTAGATGAGGTTGGAGTTTTCACAATTACTTTGCACAGTGATCGATGGCTGGCGATTAACTGATCTACTCCACTAGACCATTACGGTTTGCTTTAACCTGAGGTATGCTTTTAGTTGTAAATTTAAAGGGTGTGAACATAAATAGTGTCAAAATGGTTTGACAGGCTTTCTTTTGTTTTCACTTACAACTCTTCCAGGTTGGTCATACCAGCAAACACGTCGTTAGGAAGGAATGAAATAGCGTTCAAAGCCATATTCCTGTGAAACATAGTAATTTTCCTTAGCTACTATAGCTGCATAATACATTAGTGTTTTGTTTGTACTATTATTCGATAGTTTTAATTCTTACAGTTTTAAATTAAGCGAATGTAGAGCTGCAAGTTTATAAGCGATGTACACTATTCAGTGCTACCCTTCTTCAATTAAAGATTTACTAGCCACCGCTTGTCTTAGGGGGAACGGGAGGACGAGATGACAAATAAATCTGCGTAGGGGCTCATATATCGTTTAAACGGCAGGGTTCATGTGACATGTTAACCATACCTGGGCCAAGTTCTTTTTGTCTTGTTTTGGCGGTTGGCGTGAAGGCGGACGGGAGGAGTGGGGTGATGGTAAAGGCTGAACCACTAAACCGTTGCCAACAACTACCTACACCTTACAAACGACTTATTGATGGCATTAGCAAAACAAATAGACAGTAGACAAACCTACTAATTTTACTAGCAATATAATAGACCGACGGAGATTTGACCAACAAGGGACGGATGGAAACGCATCAATAACTTTTTACAGTCTTCACAACCAATAACATCATGCTTAGCTGACAGAAGACCAATAACATAAAATCCTTATTGGGCCCCTAATTCCGACATGTAAAAGGATCAACGGCTATAGTAAAAGGACGCCCTAGTGGAATGGTCTTACATGGACTTTGTAATCGTCGGGGCGCATTTGATAACATCCACGGATGAGCCGCTCTTCCTGCACGAAAGATGATTCCCGTCGCTAAAAGAAAATGTTTGAGAACATCGAGGTGCACAATCTGAAAGATAACACAAATAATGTACAACATGTTATTGCAGTTGTTTTTGCTAATATTCTGCGGTTGAGATTTATGTGCTCGTTTAAATTAGAAGATATGTCATTTGTAGTTTTCTTTGTATACCTCCCTTAGAGAAATGTCACAATGCCATCAATTATGTAAGGTAGATCTAATGCTGGATAGTCATTTCGAAAAAAAAAACCTAAAATAGGAAAGGCCATGAAAATGCTCGAGTTACTACGTATCTTTTGGAAATATATGATTTTCTTTAATCTTCAATACTATGCCATACAAAGCCTCACCAATCAAAACTGCCGGAAATTCTTTTACGTCAGTTCCATACTTGCTAATGGCCACGAAGCTGTAGTTTCCTTTCAATAATCTGGAGAGTCCTTCCACCTTAGTGTCATTAAACAATACTGTAAAGTTCATTATCAAGGCTGTATAAATGGGAAAAGTTCCTGTGACAGACCATGGCAGTTTGAAGCTTGGAAATGAGCGCACAACAGGGGATGGATCTGGTAAAATAATCTTGGGAGGAGCTAATGGAAATAGAAAAGCAACAAGAGATTAATATTGTCAATAATTCGTGTTGGCATATACCACACAAGTATTGTTGTCTTCCGCTTCCTTCCCATCATAAGACGTAGATCCACAGATAACAATTCGTTTCACGAGCTGAACCACTTATGGCCTTGACACGCCATCAGTAATATCACGAAAAAAGTAATTAAAAGCAAACAAGTAGTGCATAACATAGGATCATAACAAGAACTGGATCATGGCCTCTGCACAGCGCTGAGGAATAAGGACTTAATGGGTAGAATTCTGAAAGTCCTTATAACTCATGCCTGTGCTAAACCTTGTTAATATTCGCTCCTTTTGATCGCGCTAGTACGACATTCACGTTATGATCACACGAAAGATTTGAGGTTGGAAGAGGAGAGTTACCCTATCGGACGCAATGTAGATTAAAAAAAACCCGATTTGTATAATCTATTGTCTTAAGAACCTGATGATGCAATAGTGATAAATATATTAAATCGCGAGGAAAGTAGCAAATGTGCTTCGCCTTTACAGTTACCATGAAAATATGTTAGAAGGATAAAGACGTGTTGCCCAAATTTTTATTGTGGCAGTCTCGCTCTATTACAGACGAAATGAAGGGACTCGATGTAAATCCCATTTAGCAAAACTGTAACTCAGTTTGTTTTTTCAATGGCCGTAAAATCAACCTATAACCGAAAACGATGTCAACTAGAACAATCGATTTCTTCGCGGTAGCTTCCACTTTGGAAACTTTTCGTGATGTTTTAGGCATCCCGGAAAGTAATTGTACAACCTTTCAGCATTTGTTTGTTGAAAGATACGTTTTTATATTGAAAGACCCGTGTGCACACAATGAAGGATACCTAGAAGCGTTTTTATTGTACTTACCAAATGGAACCGCAGTAAAAAATATCCAAAATCCTCTGTACTGAGCCATGTAGTCTGAGTGGAATGTCAAAACCACGTAGTTCCCAGCTATATCAAATGACTTCCCACTAAGCTCGCCACAGTAGGACCCAACTTCCTTCACGTTCTCAATTGAGATCTTCAAATAATCATATCTGTCAAAAAACCCAAATGATCGGTTTTAGAAAGTTGAGGTCTATCTCACTGCCACAATCAAGGAGTCGTAAATAAATAAATAAATAAATAAATAAATGAATTAATAGATGCGACTGTGGTGACAATAACATAGCCTATTATTCAGCTCCATGAACTATGTTTTTTTTGTGAGAAGTAGCTAATGCTAAAAAAAAGCAGCATCGTGTTTACGTAGATCGTGTTCTACATGTTGTAGGGTATGCATTTACTTTTGAAGTATATCACCGAACATAAGTAGCCGTAGCAGTAGCAGTAGTAGTAGAAGTAGTAGAAGTAGTAGTAGTAGTAGTAGTAGTAGTAGTAGTAGTAGTAGTAGTAGTAGTAGTAGTAGTAGTCGTAGTTGTAGTTGTAGTATAGTAGTAGTAGTAGTAAGATTGATTGTGAGCTTAAATCCTGCTTGTTTTCTAGTCTTGTTCCTAACCTTTGACTAAGCTATGCAATTTGGAAACACGAATGAACAACACTTTGTTCAAGTTGTCTGTGAACAAATGATATCGAGTTTTGAGTGAGTGGACGAGTGAGTCAGTGAGTCAGTGACATCGTGAGCATGTGACCGATATGATGGATTACGGACTTAATACCGCAAGTCGTGGCAATAACTTGAACATATCTACAGGTATTCAACTCTTATAAGGGCAATAATATTGCAGAACCAAGAACTAGTCGGAGCTCAGGTAAAATATATTTTATTACTTACATGCATGAATCAACTTCCTCCAGCGAAAAATCTCGAAAGTAAATTCTCATTGCCATCCCTTGAGGGATAAGAACCGAGTATTTGCAGTGCATATCACTCGGGTAGTCATTGGGGTATCCAGGACTCTGAAGTGTATTATTCACCACTGAACCACAATCTGATGAAACAATTGCAAAATTATAGTTCTTGAATATTTTTGCATCACTGAATTTATGGTTGGGTACGAAAGCATTGTTTTATTATAAACAAGAAGCTATTGTGTAGCCTATGCTCGTGGCGTTAAATATAGGTGATTACTTGATTGTAGTTTTGTTATGTATCTTACTGGTACACGACCCCACAAGCTTGTTAGCTTTGACATTTTTATCGTGTATAAATAAAGGTTGTATGTATACTTATATTATTACATTATATTACCTCTGCACAGTTTCAAAATTTCAAATTAACCCATTGACCCTCTCGTGTATTTCAGTAACTCAAAAAATTGGTAATAAACAGCCCCACATGTACAGTAAAAATACACAATTGACAACGTAAAAATAACAACACGTGCACTCCTTTGGTCTAAAATGGTTAGAATTTCTAATTATCGAATAAAATACACTTGTTGCGAATTAAAAATTGAGGACATGTTTGTTTACGTGAGATAACATAGTTACCGCGTTTTGTCAATGAAAATACAAAGTAAACGGACAAAAAGCTTTCCTAAATGAAACATTTGTTCTGTTAAACCTTTGTTTACGCCCAAGAAACGAACCCAACAATTTCGCTACGCAAGCGATTTAAAGTGTGAGTCAATGTTGAAGCGAATTTATCGGCCGGAGCAGGTTTTCAGAAAATTTCGCGAAAACTGTTAGGAATACGACAAATCGGTGAATAAGAATAATACTGATTTCAGTACAAATTTGCAATCAAACTTGTTGTTGTTGATGTTGATTCCCAGAACCGAGCACTCAAACTTTGAGAAAGTCGGCGGCTTAAATCAGTTAAATGATGATTTGAGTCGTCTACTTCCTCTTTGCTTTGATAAAACCACTATCTCGGCAAACACTAACACAGACAGTAAGCAATGCGCCTGAATAAAAGTAAAAACCCAAAATGTGTCGCTTCTCCATGGACAACAATGGCGGATCGATCTCGCAGCGTGCATCACCTTGTACCCAGATCTAACACGGCCATGCACAAAAGGTAAGCGAAAACAAAAACAAGAAAAACCGGAGCCGAAGCTTCGTGAACGAAGCGATCTTATGGAATTATGGGGCTATCGAATAAGCATGCGTATTTTTCGTGTTTTTCTCTCGTCCTCGGGAAATATGCAAATTATAAGCCTTAAAATCCGCTCGTGCTTTTATGTCCAAGCAAAAACAATGCACATAAGCAAAATAAGTCAAATGTTTCTCAGTAAGCTGCTGGTTCTTATCGTTCATGGTTTATTCCTTTTACAGACGTTTCTTCTATCGAGTGTGTATTAGCTGTACCAAGGAATTACGTTTAAATCTGGTTGAGTTGTGATTTCTTATACAAGATTTGTGTGAAAAGTGGTTGATATTTGACAATGAAGATTGTATGGTTCTGGGTTTACTGTTGTTCTGCAAACTTAACCGATCCACTGAAGTAGTTTTATACTCTGTGCTCACCTTCCTTTGCGATAACACCTTCCTTCAACATGAATAGGATGAAAACACTTTCCACGATGCAAAGATTGTTCCTCCGACGATGATTACATAAAAGATTCATCATTGCTGCGAGGACTGAGAGAGAAGCAAAAATGGTGATTAAGTGTTATAACCCTATTCGGGGAGGGGGATAAAGCGACGACCGCTCGTAACTTCAAGGCCATTGAGGATAAGACAATAAGACTTGGAGGGCATATAATAGTATATCTCAAGTTGTTGCTTTGAGCTCCAAAAAGCGGAATGACGTCGTCATATCTCTTGACAAGTTTTGTCTTTACAACAGCCATCTTAGATCCGCCATCTTGGATCTCTCGATATCATGTCCAAAACCAGAGAAAATCCTGGGAACTGATTTAAAAGTTATCAAAACCAATATTCAAAAGTCTGGTAGTGTTTGCTTTAATATTAAAAAAATACGAGTATAAGTATTCAACGGTGAATAACCATCCAAAGATGTTTCCTTTGAGGTCTACAATGGAATACTATGACGTCATATGACGCAATGATTACGTCAGGATTTGTAAAAGGCGGTCCTCTTGGTTCTGCCTACTTGCATTCCTGGATTTCTCTAAGCTTTACAAAGCCAATCAAATTGACTTAAAAATTAATCCAAATCAACAAATAACAATGACATGGTCGCAGAATACGAAAGTTAATAGGTATTGAAAGTGAGAAAATAAATTAGCATGAAAGCATTTAGGTAAAGAGTTTCGCGCGAATGGAATCCTCTTTCGTGTTCAGTTTCGGTCTTTTGTTCTTGATCCACAGCATTTCGTAGAACAAACATTCAAATTTGTAACGGCATTTCTTTATGACTGTAAAGCTCTTAATTAAGTTGTTAGGTGTTAAACCATGCGCGTCCCTTCTAAGAACAATGCTAGGCCGCGCAAAACGCTTATCGTCTACACAAGACTTCCTTTTGCAAGAATGCAAGACCTTAAAAAGGATATTTTTGAAATTAAAATATCCCGAAAAACTCATCGACTCAGCTATCAATCGCCTCCAGCATCCTATAGACCCAGTTCAAACACCTTCTGATCGCCCTGTTCGGATTACGTTGCCATTTAAAGATCAGAAATCGGCGGACCTGGTTCGCAGGCAACTTGG
Organism: Pavona decussata; assembly: GCF_977016875.1. NCBI lineage: Eukaryota > Metazoa > Cnidaria > Anthozoa > Scleractinia > Agariciidae > Pavona > Pavona decussata. Next base: position 6,701,850 of record NW_028145473.1, read on the forward strand.
CGACCTCGGAACTAAAATTAATCAAGAACTACAGCCGGTGTTCACGAGCAAAAATATCGCTGATCATCTGAGAGTCACAGAAGAAAAGCCTCCCCTGATCAATCAGCAAAGTGTAGTATACGAATTCACATGTGATTTGTGTGATACAAATTATATTGGGTACACTTGCCGCCACCTCCATCATCGCGTTGAAGAGCATAAACATTCTGTGATCGGAAAACATCTCAGGGACGCGCATGGTTTAACACCTAACAACTTTATTAAGAACTTTAAAGTCATAAAGAAATGCCGTGACAAATTTGAATGTTTGGTCTATGAAATGCTGTGGATCAAGAACGAAAGACCGAAACTGAAAACGCAAGCGGATTCCATTCGCGCGAAACTCTTTACTTAAATGCTTTCATGCTAATATATTTTCTCACTTTCAATACCTATAAATATGCCTTTCCGTTATTTCCATTTGACTCATTTGACAATGACGATATGAAGTCGTCGAAACGCCATGCTGTTTTACTATCGTTAATTTTCTTGTTGAAAAACAGAAAGTAAAAGTTGAACATAAGAAAAAACAGAAAATTTCAATTTTCTGAAAAACCAACCTATCATAATAGAGAAGCCATCTTAACATCACATCAATGAATATTAATTTACAACAACAATTTGTTTCCAGATAAATTTGTGAAAAACCTTTAGAGTTTGGTAGCACTAGCTAGTATGCACGCGGGGATGATTTACCCTCTCCTCGGTTCTGCAGGGGATGTGACAAATATTTTGATCCCTGCTGTATGCAGCAAGAAATATCATATTTCAATTTCAAGTTTGTTAACCTTTGAAGAAAACTCGAACAGTATGTCAATAATACCCAAGGGCAGTTATGAGCTTTCTTTTAAATCAAATTTTAAACTATTGATAATGCAAGTGTTGAGATCATTTTAACAAATGGTACTCAATGAATTTCGTCGTACAAACGTTTCTCCAAATCACACTTTTGTTAATAATTAAGAAAAGGTGCCTTTTCTGGAAATGTTTACGTCAGTTTCTTTCGCCAATTCCTTTTTTTCGATGATTAGAATACTTTATGACTAGATAGAGGTGGCCATCTTTTTCTGTGCGATTGGTTTGCTTGTGAGTGTTTAGAATCGAGTTTCGATATTTAATCCTGGCAACAACGGGATATACCAAGTTTCTTTTGTTACTAATGGCAATCAATTTTTCAAAAAGAAAGGAAATCGAATTTTCAACTAGTGCTACCGAATGCTTGATGCTACGAACAATTGCACAATTTGAAATACAAGACATTTACTATGAAAAGAAAATAGATTTTAAAAACAATTGGAGAAAATATGAAGACGTAAAGTGAACAGGTGATGGCATCTGTTGGCGGTTTAACTGTGGTGAAAGGTGAAAAATAAGAAAAATTCGATAAAGATAAGGTTTCTACGTTGAGAGCACAAAGCTGATTTTTCGTAAGTCGTGAATTTACTAAACCATATTTTGATATACTAGAAAAGTTTCAGGAACCATTAAATAGATCGGTTTTCAGATGTCACGCATTTAAACAGAAAACAAAGACACACATTGCACGACCAGTCAACACAGACGTATTTACTTAAAAAAATGAAACTTTTTAGTAAATAGGAAAACAATCTGGTAAACTCGCAGATTCAAACAAAAATGTATAATCTTTGAGCTCTGAAAGTAAAAAACGTTTTCTTTCACTGGATCTCTCTCTCTCTTTTTTTTTTTTTTTAGTTTTGACCGAAGTTAGCTAGGTTAGCGGTAAACTCATCTTAAGCTGTCTTCAGGATTCTCGGGTAAGTCATTTGGTATTTCAAGACATTAACCACCTTGTTATGAGGTACGTATTGTACGATCGCGGTCTTTTATATCGGACGAGAAGGATATTTCGCGCAATACGAACTACTTCCTTCGCCTAAGGACAGAAGAATAAAACGGAAATTTGTTTCAAAGTAGTCTCGCTCTTGTTTACTTGTTTAAGGTGTGGCGCGATTACTTATCGTAATTTTAAGCTTCTAATCACCACAAACGCCTTCCCAGTTATTTGAAATGTTCTTAAGACATGTTAAATCCAGCATTTACTTCCCTACCTTTTCAAACGGCGAATGCATTAATGTTTCCTCAAACTCTGGGGCAAATAATGTCGCACTGAATTCAAAGCGAAAAACTGGTTGACGTTCACGGGATATATTTATTGCCACTTTGAGTATCGGTAGAGAGATGACCAATCACCAGCTTTACGTTACAAAATTACAATCTGCTTGATATCATTTTTGGTTTAAGCAATGCTTATACTCATTACAGATACATTCAAAGGCAAATTTGAATACCCTCCCACACAAAAAGTGCAAAACATTTCGAAAATAAGAAACCCACAAATATAATTTTAAACCATTTTGCATGTTACAAAGAAACTGTATTGCGTTAATTTTCCCATTTCTATTCATATGCGCAGGTGTGGTGATTTTATTGTTAGTAATTTATATTTTCTGCTTCATGTTTTGTAGATCTCGGGTTTCCGAGTATCTGTTTCGCCTTAAACGCTAAGGGAAATGAATACATATATTTTTGTTCAGTTTTATGAAGATAAGAATAAAGAAAAAAGTCAAATAATTCTCACATATTTCATCACCTTGTCAGATGCAAGATCAATTTGGCATCTGGGTAATCCAAAAGCATTGATCTCGGGCAAATTGCCTTCTGTTTTAATTTATTTTCTTAACTGAATATTATGATATTGGATCCACATTTACCTCCAAGACACAAAATAATTATTTGTATTCTGGCGCCGACGACAAAATCCAAAGTTGTCGCTTTGTTATCGATGACAAGCTTTAAGGCATGGAAGACAAGAGCGAGGTTGACTTTATGGATCTAAGCCTAACGTTTGAAAACGTAAACGATTTTTGGAAGAAAAATGATAGCAAACTCAAGGGAGCAATTTAAAAAGGTGTAACATGCACTATGACTCAACACATTTCTGCCGAAAACTTTTAATTGAGTTTCTTGTTTGCGTTCTTCACGCTGAGTAAGGCTTCCTAGTCAGCCACCCTTCTGTTATTTACAATCCATAATTAACGATATGTTACGCATCAAACGTGAGAAAAACGCCAACGGTACAAGGGCCGATTATTTAAACGAAGTCTAAGTTAGCGCTTGTTTACGGCTTATTCGCGGTTAAGACGTTGTCTCAAAAGATAACGGTTAAACAATGTAAAATAAAAATCAAAAATAAAAATAAATAAATAAATAAATAAATGGGAACTCAGTGACACATCCACAAAGTGGCTATTCGTCCACTGTTTCTAGGTCTGATTGGAATTTGGAAATGTTGGTTATTGTAAAGGGAGGAAAACCGGAGTACCCGGAGAAAAACCCTCGGAGCAGAGACGAGAACCAACAACAAACTCAACCCATATATGACGACGAGTCCAGGAATCGAACCCGGGCCACGAGGCGAGTGCTCTAATCACTGTGCCATCCCTGTTCCCAATGTTTAAAATACATTTTTGAAAAACGACTGAACCGTGTTTTTTCCGGTCAATGGCTAAACAACGTCCTCACAAGGGGATGTATTGTCCGGCTGTTGAATTATTTGTATGAACATTTTGATATTGGAGGTTTGACTCAAATGCGCGACTTCTAAATCCGGTCGAACAACCAATTTTAGGTTTTACCTCGGCGTAAGAACCTTTAAAACTCACAGCTGGCGTAAAACAAAGGAAGAAAACCTCAAAACAATACAGGGAAGAAAAATAATAGCCTACAACACAAGGAAAAATCCGTCAGGGTCTTACACCGTGTTAACTGGCCCCAATTCTAGCGACGAAGAACTTTTATTGGCGGAATTAGGAAGAGCATTTCCGGATGTGGAAAATAAAACAAAGACAGAAAAACCTTGATGAAGAAACCAAAGATTTGGAAGGAAATTCTGAACAAATTCAATTTTCTAAAATCCAAACGGAACTTCAAGCGGGATATGAATCAGATGCAAGGATGCTGGAGGAGGCTGAAACTCCAATGTAAGAAAGAACAAGATTTGCAACGCCGTGAATATATGTATTCCTCTAAAGGGCTAAACCTGTCCACAAGGCGCCGAATTTGTCGTAAATGTATATTATGCCCATTCGAGTACTCTCTTAACTGTCTGTAGCGCAGTAGTCCGTCCATTTCAAAATGGCTGGCCATGAAATTGCTGTTACACAGCGGTTAAACCTATCTGAAGCAGGCCTAACTTCGTATTGTTTCTTAGTCGGTGTTTAGACGCGGTCTGAACACAGTTATTGAAAAAAAAAAAAACTTTTAAAAAATCGGTTTTCATGGTTTAGACATGGGTTAGGCGACGACGTTTACAAACGCTGTCTAAACTTCGTTTTAATAATCGGCTTCCACCTTATTTTAGCGACAAATGAAGGTTCCAGTGCACTTATTTGTGTAGTGTGTATGCAGTTGATTTGTATTTGATTTCTCCTGTTTTGAAAGAAATGTGATTCGCGTTTGCCGAAATTGAAGTAAAATTTCCATGGTAGCGCTTTAAGAGTATTAAATATTTGAGATTTTTTATTTGAACATAGAATTGTTTCACTGGGTATCCTAGTTTTTCCATCGCCACAAACCTCAGGGAGGGATGGCAGCGAGGGAAAACAAATTCTAAAACTCCCCGTTCGGTAGCTGGTACAGAAAGTTTTTTAAACTTTTAAAAAAGGTCTATTAAAAAAAAAAGTTGAGAGGAGAGAAATGGAATCTTTGATATCATTCGGTAATGAGTTGAAGTACATTGGCCCTTGTAAGTTTGCAGAAAATTTACAAAGATTAGTTCTACTGAAAGGAAGGTGAAGTGATTTTTTTCTTTCGTTTTACATTTGAGCGAAAAGTTCTATTTCAAAAGGGAAAATCGCACTAGAGTAAAATGGTTTCACTTAAGATTTTCCGCGGGTGGGCTCGATTTCCGCCACTCACTCCGGTCCGGGCTTTCCTCCCCGAGTCTCTGTCGGAGAGGAAAGCCCGGATCCGAGTGAGCGGCGAAATCGAGCCTACGGACCGGGTTGCCAGGTCAGGATACAAAAAGGCTGGATCGGACACGCGTGCGTATTCAAGGGTGATCAAGAATTCTAATCTGGTAAAATACTTCAGACAAAAATTCAGATAGTTAGCAGGCAAACTCGGTGGCTTATTTTTCGGCGGGAGGAAGAGTGAGTATTATTGGAAGAAATTCCAAGCTTTAGAATCAGTCAGGATTAACAACATTAAACTAAAAACAAAAACAACAGCTTGATATTGCTAGCACAACATGACATTAGTGATACTATTCCTATATTTGATTGTTTGGTTGCTATTTTTACTTAAAGGCTAGCCCTCAGTCTAATACCACTTATATTGCGGGGTGGGGGTCATTAAGTTTCTTTTAGACAGCGGTAAAGGAGTCCTGCCGACAGAAGTCGAACCTATGACTTTGCGATTACAATTTCAGATGATCTACCATTGAACTACTCGTGGGAGCTAAGGCCATTAAACTGGGTTCACTTTTGAAGAGACGTTTGAGTCTTTAAAATCAGAGGAGGCCACGATTTAAAATAGTCTTTTTCGCGTCCACTGAGTACATTAGCAATTATGTGGTACCTTAAGGGTGTTGGGCCCGGTTCCAAAAACACGTTAAGATAAGGAGGAAGTTCTGCAGCCGTTCCCTGTCTTCAGAAGCATTTTCTCGTGTTCTTGCTGTGTTTCAAAACTTCAGCCGAGGGAGCCAATATAATACTCAAGAAAACCTTTCGGAACGCAGAAAATGGTCTCAAAGTTAATTAGAATATATACATTTTTGTAACTCGCCGTTGAGCACCTGTTTCAAATGTTTCTTCTCCTTCCCCTCCCAGACTACTTAAATTCTACCAGGTAAGGATCGCACGATTTAATGATGAAACTATATGAGTACCAAAATTAAAAATTTGGTCACCATGTTTTGTTTTCAAAACTGTTTCATCTATTTGCTTGTTTGTTATTGTTGTTGCTGCTTTTTTTTTTTTTTAAAAACCGATGTTTTACTGGTGGTAGAAGTATGAGACGCTTGCTCATCAACACAGCGTGAGAAAAACTGGTAATGTTAAATTAACACCAAGAGATTGAAGATCAGAATATTCCTTACAGTCATCGTGGACAATGTCTTTACTTGGAGTTACATTTACGACTGCCTGATAACAGTAAATTGACTCATTCGCTTTTATACAATACAACAGATATTTGAAACGTGAATATGCTGTTGCGTGAGTTCTTTGTCCACGATTCTTAGCTTACGGTAACTTCGTTCAACAGAAGGGTGTTGTTCACCATAATTATTTTTAAAAATGTTGTGCGCCTTCAAAAAGCAATCCTTGGCTAGACCGTGCTGGCCAAGGTTCCTGTAGACAATTCCTAAGTTATCATAACTTGCCGCCACATCACTATGCTGTTCACCATAAATCGTTCTTGTAATGTTTAGTCCTTTCTCATGGTGTTCTTTAGCTTGGCTGTGCTGTCCAAGATCCTGGTATACAAGACCTAAGTTATGATATACTGCTGCTACTTTACAATGTTGTTCACCGTAAATCGTTCTAGTGATGATCAGTGCTTTTTCATGATGTACTTTAGCTTGGCTGTGCTGTCCAAGAGCCCTGTAGGCAAGTCCTAAGTTATCATAACTTGCTGCTACATCACCATGTTGCTCACCGTAAATCGTTCTTGTGATGTTCAGTGCTTTCTTGTGATTTTCTTTCGCTTGGCTGTGCTGTCCTAGGGTCCTATATACAACTCCTAAGTTATTATAACTTGCCGCTACTTTGCTATGTTGCTTACCGTAAATCGTCCTTCTGATGTTCAGTGCTTTCTCATAGTGTTCTTTAGCTCGAGTGTGCTGTCCAAGATCTTGAAAGACAACTCCTAAGTTATTATAACTTGCCGCTACTTTATTATGTTGCTCACCGTAAATCTTCCTTGTGATGTTCAGTGCTTTCTCATGGTGTTCTTTGGCTTGAGTGTGCTGTCCAAGATCTTGGTAGACAACTCCTAAGTTATTATAACTTTCTGCCACATCACTATGTTGCTCACCGTTAATTGCTCTTCTGATGTTCAGTGCTTTCTCATGGTGTTCTTTAGCTTGGGTGTGCTGTCCAAGATCTTGATAGACAACTCCTAAGTTATTATAACTCGCTGCTACTTCACTATGTTGCTCACTGTAGATCGTTCTTCTGATGTTCAGTGCTTTCTCATGGTGTTCTCTCGCTTCGCAGTGCTCTCCAAGGGCTCTGTATACAACTCCTAAGTTATTATAACTTTCTGCTACTTCACTATTTTTCTCACCGTAAATCGTTTTTCTGATGCTCAGTGCTTTCTCATGGCATTCTTGGGCCTGGCTGTGCTGTCCAAGAATTCTGTAGACAGCTCCTAAGTTATTATAGCTTGCCGCTACTTTACCATGCTGTTCACCGTAAATCATTCTTCTGATGTTCAGTGCTTTCTCATAGTGTTCTTTAGCTTGGGTGTGCTGTCCAAGATCTTGGTAGATAACTCCTAAGTTATTAAAACTTGCCGCTACACTACTATGTTGCTCACCGTAAATCGTTCTTCTGATGTCCAGTGCTTTCTCATGGTGTTCTTTGGCTTGGGTGTACTGTCCAAGATCTTGGTAGACAACTCCTAAGTTATTATAACTTTCTGCTACATCACTATGTTGTTCACCGTAAATCGTTCTTCTGATGTTCAATGCTTTCTCGTGGTGTTTTGTAGCTTGGCCATGCTGTCCAATATCTTGGTAGACAACTCCTAAGTTATTATAGCTTGCTGCTACGTCACGATGTTGCTCACCGTAAATCGTTCTTCTGATGTTCAGTGCTCTCTCATGGTGTTCTTTAGCTTGGCTGTGCTGTCCAAGAGCGCTGTAGACAACTCCTAATCTTGTTTGACATTTCGCGACATCTCCATGGTTTTCATTGTAAATTGCAGTGTAGATCGTTGTAGCCTGTTTATAATATGATAGCGATAAGTCATACTTGCAGTGTAACGACATTACGTCACCGTGTTCATTGAAAACCTTTGCTTTTAGCAGGTCACCTTCTTGTGTGCTAGTTGCGTCCTTAAGAAACTCAAGAGCTGTTGTGGAAAATAGTAATGCGTCAGATGGATTACTAACGAGTCGACAAACCTCAGCTGATAAGCAAAGCCACGAAATTATATCGCCAGTGGTAATTAAGAGTGGAGACTCCTTTTCTAAAATCTCGTCTAGTTTAAACCCAGTGGTTAAAATTTCGTGTATCGCTTTGCAATGAGTTGTAACTGTGCGTAACTTTACACACGCATTGCCACTTGAAAACAACAAGTCACGCTCGGCCTCAATTAAAGAATGAAAAATACTAATTGCTAGAAATATACACTGAACTCCATCTATTCGTTCCAGGTGAGACGTCAAAACATTTCTTAGCAGATCGTGGACAATGTTATGTACTCTCACATTTGCAGGTTCTCCGCGTTCGTTGTACGAACAAGTAATCAAGGAGGACTGCAAAATTTTTGCCCTGATTAATTCTTCAGTTTGCAGTGTTAGGCGAGATTTCACAAACTTTATAGCAGCTTCAAGCGGTACAAAGTCGGATGCACAAAGAGAAAACAAACAAAAAACCTCACGGATAACTTCATCGCATTCTACAGCCCTACTTATTGCCATTTTTATGGCAGAAGTCATTGTTTCCGAATAAGCCAAGTTCTGTTTAGCAAGTGGTTCTTCTGTCGCTTCACGTTTACCTTGGTCAAAATATGTTTCAAGGAAACATGTCCAACTGAAGTTTGGATAACCACTGGTCACAACTGTTTGCACGTAAAGTGCGGCAGCTGCTAAGGCAAGTGGCTGGTATTCAAGGAGTTCAGCAACCTTTTCGGCCTTTTCTTGATTTGGAATTCCAGATACCTGTTTTAACAGCGCTACTGCATCATCCAACTGCAATCCTTCACTGAGAGACTCGTGGTAAACAAGAGGAGCACTGGAAGGTATTGAGCTGCTATCTTGAGTGGTAATCAGCACCTGACCGTTTCCCCATTCTTTACTGCCGCTTGGTGGTAGATGGCTGCGAACCAAAGACAAGTCAACAACGTTGTCAGCAATTATCAACCAGTTGTAGTACTCTTTCATCTGAGGAAGAATTAAGCGCGTCAGGTGCTGAATTCTCTCCTTCGGCTCGCTCGCTTTGGAGGTCGCCAGGTTGGTAAGAGTGTATTCCGTTATTTTTAACGTTGTAGCCAGTCTCAAGTATGAGTCAGCTAGGGTTTCAAGGGTTTCTGCGTTTAGTGTTGCAACAAATGTTAGCCTTGCATTTTCACGCGACCTTTTGTCAAAGACCTCTTGTCCAATCTGTCGAGCGATTTCACTTTTGCCGCAACCAGGATTTCCGGATAAATAAATGGTGCTGATGGCTCCGTTGCTCCCAGTTTGAAGATCTTCCATTTTCTTTAGGATTCGTGTGACATCATTTGCACGTCTGATGATTTCATGCGACGGCTTGAACGTAAGATTACAAAACGACTGAACTTTGGAATTAATCTCCTGGGTTAAGGTTTCAACTTCTTTCTCTTTCTCCTGTAAATCCTGTTTCGCTTGACCCAGCTCAGTTTTCAGATTATCAGCCTGCATCTTTAATACTTTAACTTCCCCCGTTGGAAAGTTTGTCTGGTTTTTAACGACTTCGATGTCAGTTGCAATGGCCGACAACGTCAGAGCGTTGACCGCAGCCAACACTTTTGCCACATAGTTATGGAAGTTAACATCAGTTAGCTCAGCCTCGATGATATGAGCAATATCGTTTCTAGCTTGACGAAGATCATCGACATGTTTGCGGACGGTTGGACTAAGGGTAGTGCCGATACTGTCCGAGTACAATATCGCAAAAGAGAGGCAACTACCGTCCCACTCTGCCGTGTCTCCATTTTGTATTGTAGCCAGATATCGCGCATTCGTCTTGCGACTTCGTCGACTTTCGTTGTTGAAGAAATCCAGGCCATTCTGTGGAGTCTCTTTCCATTCTCCAAGGCCAGTTGTCTTGTATAGAAAATCCCATTCTTGTCTGAAGACTTTTCTCAGTGCTTTAGGAACCAAATTAAAGGCGATGTAACAGGTTCGAAAATAGTTCAGTTGTTCTGAAGAGTACTCCATTGGCGACAATTCTGCAATGGTAAGATTACTCAGATTCAGAACAGGGAAAAAAGACATTTGACAGCTAATAAGTGTAAATGATCTCAAATATAACCGTTATGAAAACAAAATTGAAAATTGCTTATAACGGGCAAAATCAGTCAACTGTTTACTCTCTCACTTAGTTTGAATTTTGATAGATTTGTGGAAAGACACTACAGTCGAACCTCGATTATCCGGACATGCTTCTCTGGTCCCGTTTTCTTCATGAATATTAATAAGAGTGTAATCATGAAAAATTGAAGCGACGAAAAGTTCATTAATCCTTCCAAATGTGTGTTTTAAACTCCAGCTCTTTAACTGCTTCGCTTTAAAAAGTTCGAGCGGCACGAGATAAACAATGTGTTCTGATGCGTTCAGCTGAATTCTGATTGGCTTACGTAAACCCGCGAACAATCGATCGTAAACTCAAATCACAGCCATGTCTACGAAACGACGGCGGTTCGTTCTCTCGATAAAGGATAAGCAAACAATTATTTCACGTTTAGAGAAAGGACAAAAAAGAACAGATTTACCGCTTAAGTTTGGAATCAGCAAGCAGCAGATCTCGAACGAATGACGGACTTCGCTATGCGATCACGTTGTCGTTTTTTGAAACAAACAAGCATGCTTGAACATTTCAGAGCGCTTTGGATTCACTGACACTTGTAACAGCAACTTTTTCATCTGGAAAAACCTCATAACATACAGGCTGTACATATATGCAATTCTGATCTATTCAAAATTAAATTATGTTTTCTTTATTTCCTTTGTTTACATTAACGTTTCATTAATATTCATATTTTAGATTATCTGTTCCCTCGATTACCCGGACTATTTACTCAAGTCCCAACGAGTCCGGATAATCGAGGTTCGACTGTATCGCGTTTATCGCGGGACTGTTTAAACAACGTGGCTTTGAAATTTTACGCTACGAGTCTAAATAAAGGGTTAATAACAATTCGCTACAACCACAATCACGTGCAATAGGCCATTTCCGAGTTGCTGTGAACCTATTCGTATGGCAATTAGTTTTGTTTGCATATGAATGAAAACTCATTGTCATAATAAAACCTTAGGCCCGGTTCAGACGCCGAACTTTTCATGAGCCGAACCTAATACCTCGAATTAAGTACATGAAAAGTTCGGCGTCTGAATCAGTTGAGAACGGCTGTTTCAATTTGGAACGGCTCAGCCGTTCTTCCCGCCTGGCTCAGCCGGGAATTTCGGCTTTGGAACGGCTTTGATTCAGACGTCGAACTTTTCATGAGCCGAACCTAATGCATAAATTATTATAACGTATTTCAACTAAAAAAAATAAAAAATAAAAGAAAAACGGCTAACATTTCGATTGGTTTTGCTTCAAGTAAATTAAGTTCGGTTAATTAAGTTCGGCGTCTGAATCAAAAGACGGGATTTTCGTGATTTGGGCCGACCTTAATTTGAATTAAGTTCGGCTCATGAAAAGTTCGGCGTCTGAACTGGGCCTTAGCCTCGCTTTCACACGGAGGTTCACAGCAACTCGGAAATGGCCTATTCTTTGCAGCTTCTAGAAAGTTTTTGTATTTTGTTATTTGATCCCGTTACCTCCAAATAATGATACAATTCATTCAGTTTTCAGACCTTGCTGGGGGGAAATAGGATTACCATTCATATGTGACAACGGAAAAGTTATAACTATGAGTTTCAATAAGCACTGACAAAAGGCTTAGGTCTCCGCAATTACCATATGTAAATTACCCGAATTTTAGACGCCCTGTGGTCTGACCTCTGGTAAGCGACCACATATCCTTGACATTATGGGTGGTCGCTTACGGGAGGTTCGATTCTGTTTAATACATAATGATATTAAGATTAGCAAGCTTATATCAAACAATTTGATCACCTACGTTAACAGCATTATGTTACATTCACTATTCATATAAAACTTATGTCAATGGCTGAATTCCTCCAAATCCCACTTGCTTTGATAGCCGTCGTTGCAAAAACATGCCAGCTTTATACCAGAAATCCATAAATCCATAGTCATCATCATCATCATCATCATCATCATCATCATCATCATTATTATTATTATTATTATTATTATTATTACTACTACTATTATAATTGTTATTATTCATTATTATTATTATTATTATTATTATTATTATTATTATTATTAATCCAAGCAAAGGAAAATCCTGAAAATCGTAACATGCAGGCGAAGCGTTATTTGATCCTCTTGCGTGACGGTTCGACGAACACGAACACACAACTCAGCCAGAAATTCTCTCTTAGTTCAACTATTTGATGGCTTCAATTATTCTAAGAATCCCTTATTCTATGTTTGGTCTCCAAAACTGAACTATCGGGTCGTTGATAACTATATATTTGTCTTCTCTAAAGGAGAGAAACGCGCCTTAGTGGAACAACCACGGAGAAATCACGGATTTGTGGCGTTCTTTTTTAAGAGCTATTACCGGAAATTTATGACCAGTACTTCAAATCATTTCCTACTTAAACGTCTCAAAAAGCCTTCCTTTCTCGACAGGCGATTTATCGATGGGAAAAAAGGAAAAAACTCGTCGAGCTGAGAAAATCAAAGAAAAATTAAGTTTGCTTGAAAGATCGACTGCGCGCGAAACCGAACAGAGACTTAAAAAAGGCTCAAATTTCTGTAAGACTGATCAGACTGCGTAGAAGACTTAAAGTGCCCATATCGGAAAAATTTTTATTTTTTTATCTGAATCTAAACATCACCCTAAGAACTTCAGTGAAAAAATTTTTCGATTTGCACAAAACGCGAATTTTTTATGAATTTTATAAGACGTTCAAATTTGCCGCCATTTTGGCCCAGGATTCGCATTAGTCTCCTCTCGGTTTAGCAAGAGCTGTGACGTAGATTCAGGAACACGTGACTTCAGCCTTTCTCTGGATCTCGGGCTGAAAACAAGTCGCGGTATTTCTGCACGTTTCTCGAAAATGCCGGAAAGATGTGTTGCAGCGAGATGTGGAAACATCAAAGACGAAGCAAATGGAATAAGCATGCACAGGATTCCTTTCTTTGGCACTACATGCCCGCAAAGACTGAGGAGGCGAAAGAAATGGATCGATTTTATGCTGGAGCGGAGGAAGATGTGGACGCGCGCCTGGAAAGACCTCGTCCTTGTGCTCGATGCACTTCAATGACGAGGATTTCACAAGGCTGATGAAGTCAGGTTTAAACTTAAAACGTGAACTGAAGTAGGATGACATCGCGTTTGTGTTTATCCTTTAAAACAGCTAAGCGAAAGGAAGACGAAGACCGAGAGACACCTTCGAAGAGGAGCAGGGAAAAGCGAATGGTAAGCTTTCGATGCTGAATATTCACACCCGCTTGTGACATTCTAAGCGTTGTAACCTTCTGAGGTTTATAGTCTGACCTCACCGTTAACTCAGTCGCAAGTTTTATAAAATATAGCGTAATTGTTTTGGTATATATTCTCATAGATCGTGAGATCCGCGAAGTTTCGTTGAGACCAAGCTCTCAAAAAATACTAGCACAAATGCTACCACTAATGTAAATAGATCGATGCGAGAACGGTCGCACTCGGCGGACACAGAAAACATTGTAAACCACGATGTAGATAAGGTAGATAAACTGCAGCAAGAATTCAACGAGCTCAAACAAATATTGTACACACATGTGTTGCAGAATTCTGCAAACAATAAAAATGTTGAAAAGTATAACAGCTTTATCTCTGAAAACCTAACCACCACAACGGGGGTTCAAAATAAAAAAGGACACAAAACAAATAACAAGCGCAAAGAGCGCAGAAAAAAATTGGCACAAAAAATGGATTGAGATACAAAGAGAAAAACACGAGAAATTCATGAAGAATTTTTCAAACAAACAACTTAGCGACAGCCTGTTAGCGTTATTTCTAAAGGGCTCAAATTTTTCCCGACACCGGTGACAGACACGAATTACATCTTGTTAGACTTCGAACATTTCGCAAGACGTATGCGCCTCAAAGTTACAATGGATTTTGTAAACTGTGGGACAGTGACAAAAAGGAAATTAACCTGTTCATTGGACAAGCTAACAACTTCCATCCTACAATTAAATTTACGGCCGAAATTTCAGAGAACGAGACAAGCTATTATTATCACAGTTCAACACGTGTCCTTCCTGTAGTTCCGCGAGAACAATGTCGCTAGTCAGCGCTTCCCAATTTCCTTCGAGTTCCTTGCAGCAGTAGCACTCGCTGATATTTGCTAGCAGATCACGGCTACAGTTACCACAAGTACATCTACATGGAAAATAATTCGTTCGAATGTTTGTGAGTACTTGGCCATAGTTTTGACAGATGATAATGAAGAGCGCGTATGTAAAATGCAAGGTGAGAACTTTACCATCCACTAACACGCACTCTATTCTCCGAGCGTTTCGTTAAATCTTCCTCGAGTCGTCGCTTCTCCTCTTGTTCCTTGCGATATCTTTTTAGCCATTCTTCGTCTGCTATCGGCTCGTCCGCGTACGGTTCGAGTGTATCATCATCTTCACACGTATTACTTGTTTCGTGGACGCCATCTTCGACGCTTTCAAATTCGTCCTAGCTGCTTTCTTCAGCGGTTTGCTCACTTTCCGTGTCAGATAAGTTTTCTGCCATGGAATATACTTATTTGGAGCTAAGTTTTTCCTTCCTACCGGTGAATCTGACGATTTTCTTTCTGCCGCGAATGTACTTTACTGAAGGTCAATTGAGTGCATAGACTCGAGAGTTCCTGAATGTACGTCACAGACCATGTCACGTGGCCCTATTGTGAGCCCGTCGGCATTCTCATCAGCGGGGCGGGTGGACCGCAATAAAATAGGATTTTAAAGATTTGTAAAATTCATAAAAAATTTGCGTTTCATGCAAATCGAAAAATTTTTTCGCGGACGTTCTTCGCGTAATGTAAAGATTCAGATGAGAAAATAAAAAAAATTCCGTTACGGGCACTTTAACACGACAGCGACATGATAGAGACCAAACCGAGAATCAACAGAATGCGGCAACCATGGACAGCTGTTTCGAGCTGGTTGGCTATCATGTGGCTGTCGTGTTAAGTTTTTTACGCAGTCCGATCGGCCTTGCGGAAATTTGAGTCATTTATATTTTTGGCTGATCCGGATCTTTATAGATCCTGCGTATACCTGCAGCATTTTCGTTGTGCGGTTCCTTGCTTATTGTTTACTTAAAAAAGCATTGTTTTCGTGTTTATTCTTTTTCACCTTAATAAACTACCTGAGATGCCATCAGAATGCGTGAGTGTGTTTATTAGTCCTATTAGCAAGGTACGCAAAGGTTTCAAAAATTAAAAATACCAACCACCGCGTCAACAAGTAATGAGATATCTTATAAACTGAACTTTGGTCCGAAGAAAAATTAGAGCAGAAAAACGTCGTTCTGCCACCCCACCCAACCAGGAAAAAAAAACAAACAGTGATAAAAAGGGTTGCTTAAAGAAGGAAATTCTAGAACTTCAAAAAATAACTAAGTAACCAATCTTGAAGTTCTATTCTTTAACCACCGCCAATTGCAAAGACTGAATTGAGTGGTAGAGGTTACGAATGGATGGGCTGTTCTACAATGTACAAAGAACACCAGTTTAAAAGGTCATTTCCAACTTGATCACCGGACATTGTGGACAAGATATAAATACCTCAGTAGATGGTGCGATCGTATAGTATTTCGTGTAGTGAAATGCATTCACGCTATTTATTTTAGTAGAAACAACGATTCCCAGATATTCTAGGAACGCACTTCATTTAATTTTACGACCGACCTTCGCGGACATCCTGTAATGTTAGACGATATTTGATCTGATATCGAGATTTTTACAGTTCTAGCGAGCGGGTAATGCGTGAAGACCGAGTGAATGTATTTACCTCAATATAAATACTCTATGAACAGCGAACGCAGAGAAATGAAATTCAAAGACGAACTACTGCGAGATAATGCCATTCGATTGAAGTTCGAACTCATGGAATAATTTTCTGACTGTGAAAGTGTATTTTTGAATCGTTGCTCGGTTAGAAAGAGGTGACGGTGACACATTCGCTATCGTCGGAGTTTACAGCACCAATGACAACAGCTAGCTCACTTATAGTGGACCAGTAGAATTTGCTGTTAAAATGTACTTACTTTCTTGTAACAGCTGTCAAGCAGTTTCGCTTCCCAATTCTCGCAAGTTGACTCCGTTTGCTTCTCCAAGCAAACGAAAATGAAAAGTATGATATGCAAGCGAAGCGTTATCGGATACTCTCACATGACAATTGCGTAAAACACTCTCGTAGGTCAAATCCTTTAATGCAATGTTTAGAAGAAGTTAATCTGCTTGAAATAAACCTTAGCGTGCTCTTCTACTGAGCTATCGGGTCGCGTCGTTGATAACGAAATTTTTATCTTCGTCTACTGGAACCATTCTATCCCAGTAGAATTTGCTGTAAAATTAAATTTGGTTAATGTACTTACTTTCTTGTAACAGCTGTTGAACTGGTTCGATTTCCTTATTTTCGCAAGTTGACTCCGTTTGCTTCTCCGGACCCAATCAAAGGAAAATGAAAGTATAATATGCAAGCGAAGCGTTATCTGATACACGCAACTCAGCCAGAAGCACACTCTTAGGTCAACTACTTGATGGCTTTAAATACTCCAAGAATCGTTTATGCTATTTTTGGAACCAGTTGTTGTTTTGTGCACACGTAGCTTTGGATTTTTTTTTTTGTATCTCGCCTATTTTGTTTTTCTGTTTAGCGTTTTTCGGCACCAACCCTTATTTCTTTCTTTATTTATTCATTTATTTTGGCCTTTTACATTGTTATTGAACCCCCGAGACCGCTATAGTAGGTAGCTCGGTTTATGTCGCGGTTCAGGCACATAACCAAATACAAAATTTTGAAAAAACCAGCAAAAAACAACAACAACAACAACAAAAAAAAAAAAAAAAAAAAAATACAAAACCATTTCAAAACAAATCAAAAACAAAAAACAGTTCATGTAACCAATTATTTTTCACATTTTCATCGCTGCGCTTTTATCCAATTACTTGTTTTCTTTTTCTTTCTTTGTTTTTATTGCTCGACCCAGGAGGGTTTCGAGCTAAGGTGGGAGGAATGTGATGAGAGGATTTATAGATATTTAGTTTAGCTGGCTGCGGGAAGGACCGAGATCTCTTACGGCAAGCGAATTTCTCTGAGACAGTAAAACCACACAGAACTTGGCTCCAACGTAGGGTTTAATACCAAATCTTTAAAGTAAACATTCTCATAAGTTCTCGAAAACTTTGTTATAGGGTCGATGATAACGAACATGACGTGTACTAAAGTGTACTTACGAACTGCTACTCGAAATTGACGAAAATCTCGGTTGACAATACATCTAACGACATACCAGCGTCCAATAGCATCTTCAACGTTCAACGCTATTAAGAGGTACAATCGTACAGTGTATCACAATCTATCCCAAAAATCAAATAACAGTGTTTGTATGGAAATCCGATGTCAAGACCTATTGTACACATTGGCCAGTTCTAAGTTACCCCGGTAATAGTAGTCGCATTGTAATATACCAAAATTGGGGTATTGATACAGCATCATCTTCGCATGTACACATTTCAACGATACACATGGAATCAGTTGTTATTTTAAGGCCCAATTTTGCCAAATGCAACGTGAAATTATTTTAACAGCGACATAAAGAATGCCGTCAGGGACGGTTCCTTTTTCACCACCGCTCTTGACCGGTTAGTTCGCCAAAGAATTAGAGACAAACAATGCAGGCTAAAGATATAAACTACAATCTAAATTTCATAAGACCCTGGTAATTATTGCCAGAAAATGCTTAAGGAAAATAAGCTATCCTTTCTTTAGTTCTGCAGAAAAGAGAGCTATGCATACCAGCGTAACTTCTCATATTGAAAGGAAGCAGTAAGGAAAGCCGTGAAAATAATTGTTATACTGAGTGTATATTTAAAAACCGTACCTATTGAATAATTATCTACTCTAGCTGTTCGTCATTTAATGGTGCTTAAACGAAGATATTAAACTAAGGTACTTAGATTGAATGAATCTTTAAAGTCTTTGGAAGTCTTCCGCCTAAAATATACTTTTTTCACAGGGCAGTGTTTTGCTGTTGGTTTTCCTCGTCACTCTCGGTGTTACAACACGGCGCGTGACAGTCCTGATTTGCGTTACTGAGATCCAAGTAAGGGCAATGACGCAACATCACTTGTTCTAGTTGTTCGAGTATGAAGGTGAACGAGGGCCTCTCCACTGGCTTTTCCCGCCAACACTGCCGCATCAGCTCATACCTGTTAAAATGAATGACATGTGTCAATTATGAGAAGATAACCGACAGAGATAGCATCAAAATGAGGCCTCACATTTCTTCGGAGCACATCTCTGGCCTCTCCATTCTGTATCCACTGTTAAGCAGGTTAAGAAGCCTCTGATTGGAGATAGTTGGGTAAGGGGTGCCACCTTGATTGACAAGAGTATAAAAGTGAGGATCAATTTCAGGTTTATAACCAGTTTTTTTTAATATATATTAAAAACAATCAAGTAATATTGGTAGGCCTTGCTGATTTCCTTTTCAAGAGCAACCTGAAAACAATTTATTGTCGCTACTTCTCGGCATGGTATAATGGCTCATATACCATGGCCGCTAAGTCAATCGAAACCCTGGAATTGCATTATACAATGATCCAGTTTTTAATAATAGTATATAAACCAGACAAGAAGATAGTTTTTTCTCTCACTGTGATTAGTCATCCATATTCCGATAGATTTTTATTTAAAGCTACGTTTGTTTTGATGAACTTTCGTTTCAATATAATCAGCTGATGCTTTGAGCCAGTCTACCCACCTATTGTTCCCATCTCCCATAGTAGAACACCGTATGCCCACCTATAAGTAGAAACAAAACAATTATGATTATTTCGTTTCATAAATTAAAATGCATGATATACCATACTAAGCTGCCAATTAAAGGCTTACACGTCACTTTCGACAGTGAAAACTTGATCGTGAATGGCTTCCGGTGACATCCATTTTATCGGTAGCTTTCTGCCTGCTTTCTTGCAATGATAAACCTTCTCTTCGTAGACGTAACGTGATAGACCAAAGTCTGCTACCTTCACCAACCTGCCATCACAGACAAGCACATTTCTCGCCGCTAAGTCACGGTGAACAAATCCTTTGTGTGACAAGAACTCCTAAAGCAAGGAAAATGACGTTTGAGAAAGAAGTGAAACGTAAACATAAAATGGGCGAACAAATCACTGTTGAAACTCGTTTATTACACCCTAAATAGAAGTAGAGACAGGGAAGTTTCAAGGGACACTAAGCAACGACGAGGGTGCCATAGCAACTAGAACGTTACCAAATACATAAGAAACGAAAAAAGGAAATGGCCGTGGATAGCGAAAACTCACGGCTGTGAATTTTTCTTTCTCTTTGTCGCAGTACCTACGGATAGTTCGGCCACGTTGCACAATTTTATGGAAGTGGAATAATCCCTATGTAGTTCACACAACACGCACATATTAACACTTCCAAGTGAAGTTGTGGTACCCATCACCGTTATGGTTGGTTAACACTATTTCTCCGTTGTTTAGTGGACTTCCCCACTGCGCATGCGCATGATGGTAAAGTCGAAGTCCTGTCTGCGGTTATAGCTAAATACTAAATATTATTTAGTTGTTTACCCGTATATAACATGGAAAACCTCGGTTTGCATTTTTCACAGAAGTGAAAGTGGTTTTCTTAAACTCGCACCAGTCCGTTCCCCCAAAAAATCAATTTTGAACTTTCATTTACCACTCTTTAAAAAAAAAATTCTGCAAAACCAGTATGGTGACCCTTGTTTTTATCTTTTCAGATATCTAACCACTATAATAACATTTGCCAATTTGTTGAATTTCACAGTATACTGGTCAGGAATTAACAGTCCTGAAATACAATAAAATGAGCTGTTGGTTATTTTCTCCAGAAAAAATTCTGCTGTTGGCAAAATCTGCTCCATTACAAACATTTTTTTTTTTTCAAAACTGCAGAAATTAAAATATTTCAACTCTTCGTTCGTCAAGAACGAGCATGGTTACCCTTACTGTTTATTTCTCAATTTTGTGGTAAACAGAGATAAAATTAGGATAGTAACTCGACGATATTTGAACAAAATCCTGTTGTCACTTTCATTTCAAAGGAAGGTTTCTAAGGTCCTATTATGCAGGTTGTACTTCCCTACCATTCCCTTTGCTATCTGCCATGCAAAGGTCATTAGGTCAGCTGGCGTGAGCTTTGCATCGCCATTTACATCATCACTATCTGTCACCAAAGCTTTGTGTCCTGTTAAAGCACATTTATGTCCATCGCTGGCGCACTGTAAAGTCAACAATGCAACACTAAATTACAATTGTTTCACCTTAAACTTTAAAACAGAATTACACCTTGGGGTTTCACTAGCAAAACGAAAAAAGTTAACAAATATGTGTATGTGATACAATAAAGCATTTTTGCAAGGACAGTTGATAGTGTTGAAAGTATAAAGATTAGGTGAGGTGATTAAAAAACTGACGTTGTGAAGGTATTTTAACTGCTTTCCAAACCTAATTCAATTTTTACTCTCGAAAATCACCGAGTGTCTTGTTTGGAGCAATTACTGGATGAAAGGTATCTTTGTGGGATTTTGCTAAATACATGAAATGAAGCCTTCTTTTCAGAATCGAATATAATTCAGTTCTCTTTTACGTTGTTGACGCTGAAAGGATCATTGACATCCCCAACAAGTTAACTTTAAATCGTCCTCCAGGACTTCGTTAATAAAATGATAATTAAGAGCCGTTGTCAGTAACTTTCGAGAATCCGGCGACAGAAGCGAAAATTCGAATTTTTTTTATTTGCCCCAAAAGACCCTTTTGGTGAACTATTTTCAAAAATAATATTCAAAAGTTCCAGCGAATTTTTTTTTCGCCAAAAATTGGGAAAGTTCGAAATCGGCCTCAACGTGATTGAAATTATGCAAATTAGTACATTTTCAAAACTCTCGTTCAAGACAAGGCAACGTTTTCTCGAGTTGAAACTTTCACAATCGTTTTTACATCCTATTTGCTTGCTTCCAAACTATATTTTATCTCGACCTGAACATTCTTTCATTTGAAGTTAGCAACGTAAAGAATACAATGTTTGCTATTTCTTAGATAGGGTGATTTTAGCCATATTTCAGATGACCATATCATCGGGGGTATACAAATATACTGGTAATGAAATAACTTTTTTGAACGGGTAATTTTTCTTATTTATCATGTTAAAATATTTAGTTTGGCCCGTGAAAAGCAAGCGCGCTAGGTCGAGATGTGTGGAATGCACTTTGACACAATTCGCCATTTCAGCACTTCATGCCGGTTCCTCCTGTAACAATACAGTTCACGGAAGCTTTTAGATAAAAGCCAAGGTCTCTGGTTTCATTTCATGCTTTAATACACGTAAATAACTAGCTTTAAACTTCAGAGCTCCCCATATTAGCATTAAGTCATCAAATGATTCGTTTCAGGTGAAATTTTCGAGTTTATATTGAGCCGTTCAAGTGAGATGAAAGAGCCGTTCCCAGCCGAAACAACTTGAAATCAGTGAAATTAATACCATGTCTCTCATATCATGCTACACTTCCAAACTACCGTTATTTTTAAGCTAGAAAGTGTAAATGCTCCCTTTTTGCGTGACCTAAAACAGAATTTGCCTTAAATATTACGAATAAAGTCCACTGCAATAAAAAACTGAAAAAATCGCGCACTGACGTAATGGTAAACATCAGCCGTTTCTCAACTCGTCACATGGATGAAACGCGTCCGTTGTTTTACCTCGGTATACATTTATGACCAGAAAGTAGAAACAAAAATTCTTCTCTATGCCCATCTGTATAAAAACACTTGCCAACCAAGCTTTTGTCTTTTTCTGTGTGTTTGTCGAAAATACTGAAGAATAGTGCACCATTGTTACTGACTACTTGACTCATTCAATCACAACCGGATAACACGACTGAATACTAGATATAAAAAAATGCTCTTAATTCTCTCCAATCGTTACTCACATTACATCCGGCGATATCACATCCCAGAGGCAAGGCTGAAAGTTGTCTCAAATTTCGCATATTAAAAATTTAAAGTTTTGAACAACGCGAACAACTTTCATTGCGTGACAAGTGAAATGTGATACGCAAGCGCGCGAAAAGCACAGGAATAAGCTATGTCAACATTTGCGCTTGTGAGGACAGTGCGAAAATAATTTTTGAAATTACGAGAAGAAATTAAGACAAGTCAAGGTCTGAAAGGTATATTTGATTGCCGGATTGAAACGAAAATCATGTATCCCCCGGGGGGGATTTTACCAAATTCTCATCAACAACAACAACAACAACAACAACCTTTATTTTCCTCAAAATAAAGCCGAAATTAACTAAAATGAAAAGTAAACAAATCAAGAGCTTTCGAGGTCTCGATGCGGTATTTCAATACTATCCTCAAACAAAAAGCTAATATATTTAGGAGAGTAATGTTTTTCTTTCGCCATGGAACCTCTCCGTGCGGATCGTTCAAGCTCAAAAAATGCGCAATATTTGCAATGTGTTACGCTTAATCAATGCAAAAAGGGCGTTCGCTCGCACCCATACAGGCACAAAAGATCCGGCCTATGAACAAATTCAGGACGAAATAGTGTTGTTGCTAGAAAGGGCAGGTAAAGTGTTTTCATTTGAGTGAAACTAAGAGCATGAAAGAACATTTTATTTCCTTTTCTGATTTTCCCCTATTTTTTTAGAATCGTTGCTCATCATGATCAATGTATGCACTGTGGCTTAACCTAATCCAAATGGAACTCGTAATTAAGTTATATCTTCAACCAATTCCATATAAAGACCACTATAAATTGAATAATCACTAGACTCTGGTACACAGGTTCAAAAGATACTCTCACTGGCCTTTCAAAGGCTGTTTGTGTAGTGGATACTCTGGAGCACGCTAGGAGGATTTAACAAAGACAACGTCAGACTTGAACAGTGACGGCCCGTAAGAGATAACACCGTCTTTTAGACCGAACACGAACATCCGAGAAATACCAGCCGTGCCCCTTGTCCTTTGACACTAGTGCGCGCGCTAGAAAATAAATTAAGGTTAAACTCTTATCTTAAAATTCGATCAGCTCTACCGTCAGCAATAATGCAGAATAATGTTGTGTATTTCCAGTTAACATTTTATCACCATCATTGACTCATCTCAAACAGACATTAAAGCTTCGTTAAATATTTGACTGCAGGCTTGAAATAACAGTGTTTGTATGGAAATTCGATGTCAAATAATTTTCATAAAATGATAAAACATTGCTGCTGAAAAATTCATGAATTGGAAACTTTTGGCATTAGGAAAAGGATTTTAAGAAAAAATATTGGAGGGGTGTAACTGTGCCAGAAAGCGTCCAGTCGTGTTTTGAACTTTCCATACATTTTCCTGTATTTTTTTTTCCTGCGAACTATTTTTAGTACTTCAGTTCACGGCTGGTTCGCTTTACAGACAAATGTATGGAAAGTTCAAAACACGACTGGACGCTTTCTGGCACAGTTACATCCCTCCAATTTTTTTTCTTAAAATCCTTTTCCTAATGCCAAAAGTTTCCAATTCATGAATTTTTCAGCAGCAATGTTTTATGAAAATTATTTGACATCGAATTTCTATACAAACACTGTAATTTCAAGTCTGTTTGCCTACCCGTCAAAATGGCGTCGAAAACCGTGATAAGGCCTATTGTATTTTAACAAGTTAACCTGAAAAGAATTCTTTTTTTTTTTTCGTTCCATTCATGGTAAACGTCCTTACTGCATTGATTAACCGTATAACACATTGCAAATCTTGCGCACCTTTTGAGCTTGATCCACAACTTTTGAGCATCGATCCATGGCGAAAGACAAACTTCACTCTCCTAAGTGTATTAGCTTTTTGTTTGAGGAAAGTATTGATATACCGCATTGAGGTTTCAAAAGGTCTTAATTTGTTGACTTGATTTGTAAATTAATTTCGGTTTTACTTTTCCCGTAATGTTATTGATGAGAATCCGACACAGACAATACAGAGTGAATCTCGAAGGAGGAAAACTACATGATTATCGTTTCAGTCCATTAAATATACCTTGCAAACCTTGACTTGTCTCAATTTCATCTTGTAATTTCAAATTATTTTCGCACTGTCATCACTGACAAGCGCAAATATTGACAAAGCTTATTCCTGTTCTTTTCGCGCGCTTGCGTATCACATTTTACTTGTCACGCAATGAAAGTTATTCGCGTTCCTGCGTTGTTCAAAACTTTAAATTTCTAATATGCAGAATTTGAGACAACTTTCAGCCTTGCCTCGGGGATGTCACATCGCCGTATATAATGTGAGTAACGATTGCAGAGAAGTAAGAGCATTTCATTATATCTAGTATTCAGTCGTGTTATCCGGTTGTAATTGAATGAGTCAAGTAGTCAGTAACAATGGTGCACTATTCTTCAGTATTTTCGACAAACACACAGAAAAATAAAAGCTTGGTTGGCAAATGTTTTTATACAGATGGGCATAGAGAAGAATTTTTGTTTCTCCTTTCTGGTCATAAATGTATACAGAGGTAAAACAACGGACGCGTTTCATCCATGTGACGAGTTGAGAAACGGCTGATGTTTACATTTACGTCGGTGCGCGATTTTTTTCAGTTTTTTATTGCAGTGGACTTTATTCGTAATATTTAAGGCAAATTCTGTTTTAGGTCACGCAAAAAGGGAGCATTTACACTTTCTAGCTTAAAAATAACGGTAGTTTGGAAGTGTAGCATGATATGAGAGACATGGTATTAATTTCACTGATTTCAAGTTGTTTCGGCTGGGAACGGCTCTTTCATCTCACTTGAACGGCTCAATATAAACTCGAAAATTTCACCTGAAACGAATCATTTGATGACTTAATGCTAATATGGGGAGCTCTGAAGTTTAAAGCTAGTTATTTACGTGTATTAAAGCATGAAATGAAACCAGAGACCTTGGCTTTTATCTAAAAGCTTCCGTGAACTGTATTGTTACAGGAGGAACCGGCATGAAGTGCTGAAATGGCGAATTGTGTCAAAGTGCATTCCACACATCTCGACCTAGCGCGCTTGCTTTTCACGGGCCAAACTAAATATTTTAACATGATAAATAAGAAAAATTACCCGTTCAAAAAAGTTATTTCATTACCAGTATATTTGTATACCCCCGATGATATGGTCATCTGAAATATGGCTAAAATCACCCTATCTAAGAAATAGCAAACATTGTATTCTTTACGTTGCTAACTTCAAATGAAAGAATGTTCAGGTCGAGATAAAATATAGTTTGGAAGCAAGCAAATAGGATGTAAAAACGATTGTGAAAGTTTCAACTCGAGAAAACGTCGCCTTGTCTTGAACGAGAGTTTTGAAAATGTACTAATTTGCATAATTTCAATCGGGCCATCGGGCACGTTGAGGCCGATTTTGAACTTTCCTAATTTTTGGCGAAAAAAAAATTCGCTGGATCTTTTGAATATAATTTTTGAAAATAGTTCACCAAAAGGGTCTTTTGGGGCAAATAAAAAAAAATTCGAATTTTCGCTTCTGTCGCCGGATCAGTCGAAAGTTACTGACAACGGCTCTTAAATACAGAATTGAAAATTCCATAAAGTAGACATGAAAAATGACTCCTCTGACTCTAATGAAGTTGATTAATGGAACTTATCACCTCTTATCTAATCAAGTTGATTGATGGAACTTATCATCTCTTATGTAATTTCTTTATCTCATTTTTGTTTTGCTTTTTGTGTGAGGAGAGGGGGACAGGGGGAGGGAGGTATGAAGGGTGGAAATTGGGTGAGTGAAAATAGGAGAACATTATACCAGCCTGTTGTTTAGTAGTTGTAATGTTGTACTGTAAAATAAATTGTTTTTGCTTGTTGCGTTGTCGAAAAAAAATTTAAAAAAAGGATCATTGACATCCCCAAGAAGTTTACTCTAAAAACATAAACAGGACAAATTGCAATTTAAATGCCAAACGTAAAGAAGAAAAATATGCACAGTACGTACATCATATGCTTCTTCAGTTATCATTCCCTGGTTTTGATATCCCGTGTTGCAAAGGGCATCATCTCCCATTTCTTTAGCGGCTTGTTTGATCTAAAAGCAAAACAAACAAAAAAATCATTTAAGTCTTGAAATGGGCCTCGTTTTCAAACTGAGGTAATATGTAAATCTCATTGTCCTATCTTTTCTAGATAACTAGTTGCTTTAAGCTTTTTTGGCGATTATAACTCAAAGATGAACTTGGTGACCCACATTTTTTACTTTCGAATTGCAATTAATTAACATGTCAAGACGTAACTTTTTGCAGAATTTAAACAAGTTGTAGGGAAGGGCACAGAGCCAGTTTAAGTTTTTGAAAATTTAAGGTGGCTCCGAACTCCTCCCAACGGCCCCCTTTTTTTGTTTTTGAAAACTTTAAAGGTTACCCGGGACCTTCAGAGGTGTCTCGGGTCCAAGCAGTGTAGCGCGTCCGGTTTAAACTGTAGATACCCAAACCCTATATCAAATTAAAGCTTATAGGGCTGGCTATCAAACGGTACCAAGAATTTTGAAATAAAAAGAATTGTTGAATTTTTCACGACCTCTTAATGCGAGCGTCCGAATCACCTTTCGAAAGCTACAAGTCAAAGCGAATTTTGTTTTTCGCTAATTTAATTTGCTCCTCAGTTTCCGGACCCAAAGCGCTAAAAAAAACGTGTCTGCGTTTTGGCATATTCAGTTCCAGTGAAAAGTTACAGAACATTTTCGAAGTAGGTTTTAAAAAATGTGGAGTTATCATACAAAAATCGCTCTTGGAAAAAAAAATTTTTCGAAATAAAAAATTCGCAGATACGTTTTTGTTGTTCATATGTTAAACTAGCTGCTGTCCAAATTTGAAGGCAAACAAACAAATTCCTTTAGAGTTTTATCTCTTTGAAGTGACTCCTCCAAGTGAAAAAAATTTATTCGAGAAAACAGCGCTAAAAATTCGGCAATTCATTTTATTTCAAAATTCTTGGTTTAGTTGGATAGCCAGCTGTATAAGCTTTAATTTGATATAAGGGTTCAGGTATCTACAGTTTAAACCGGACGCGCTACATCCCTTGGACGCGAGACACCTCTGAAGGTACCGGGTAACCGTAAAACGTTCCGTCTTCACATGCTGATTACGGTTCGAAAAGTAGAAAATACGGATAACTACGCTCGTTTTTTAGTTATATTCACCGAAAGCTAAAATTAAAGCTGTTTTTCAATGGTTATATTGTTGCTTTGGTAACCTAATTAGTCTAAAAGCAGTTGTCTGTTACTATTATGGAAATATCCGCTGATAAAAAGAGATGATCAAATTATAACTGAAGGGAAGTGATGGTAACCATTGTGAGCCACCTTAAACTATATGAAAATGAGACTACAATATCAACACGGATTCTAACCATTTTCTCACCTGTTCTCGTCTTTGCCTGAGATATTGACGTAAATCACCATACTCAGCAAACTCGACCACCAAAAACATGGGAACTGTCACAGTGCAACAAGCTAATAAGTTTAATATGTTACGATGATATCCAATTTGCTTCATGAGTTCTATTTCCTCAAGAAATTCTTGCTTTTGTTCTTCCGTGGCACCATCTAATATAAAGTGGAATGAATTATGAGAAAGAAAATAAAGTCCACAGCTTGTCAGTATTGGCTCATACGACGTTAAAGCTTTTAACAAATGAATCTTAGCTAACTAACTTTATAATACCTAATACCTAATACAATATAATTAAATATTACGTCCTCATAACGCCATATAAATCAATGACGTGTCTTGGTAAGGCTTAGCTCGAGCCTAAGAACGTTGACAGCAGAAACCAAGGATATTTTCCCATGTTGACGGCCCACGTACTCAGTATCCTAGGTAATATACCCCAAGTTATGTTACAGAAACACATCGGTAGTATAACAGAGCCTGATTCAACAGACAGGAAAGTTGATATTGAGGGAAAGGGCCATGGTAGAAAGGCTTGATTGTGGCTAAAGTAGTGAAATAAGAGGCAATGGAGGTCGGCATATACACCCGCTCGTGCTGCAGTAGCTCTAACCCGTCAAAGCAAACATCCTCTCTTTAGAAATTACCACTGTAATCTATCCAATCTATCTAAATTTCCGCGTTCTTTTGAAAGCAAGGGAGAATCAACGTACAAAATAAAAACAAGTAAATCTTACTTCTCAGCATTTTCACAGCAACTTTCAGACCAGCTTTCTCTTCTTTTGCCTCTTTTTTCCTCCATCGAGTGGATTTTTTCCTTCTGTTTGTAGCATCCGTTTGTTTCAAAAGTTCCCCACTGTACACTTTCCCGAAGGCTCCTTCTCCAATATTCTTACACAAAGAAATGTCATCAAATAAGACTTCCCACTGGTCGGTGATCTCTGAATTTGACCTGAAAAAAAAAATGTGGGGTCAAATGTTGCTCCAACTTACCTCTTTAAAATTAGTTTCAAATGGTTGCTCTGGTTAATTAAGTAGTGGATCACTTTACATTACAATAGTAATAGTTTAATAAGCCATTTTGTCACAATTGAAATCTCTTTTTTATTTATTTATTTATTTATTTATTTATTTATTTATTCAGGGATACGTGAAGTGCTCATTATCAGGTTTCTCTTGCCGCCATTTTACATACAGAGATAATATCAGGGAAGAGGTCACTCAGTATTTAAAGAACTGCTGCAGTTAGCTTCTTTTGTTTATCGGAAAGTCACACGTCACTCAAAATGGGGACCTTAAAGATGTCACCTCTTGTAAAGTACTATATAGTGGACTGAGGTTCTTTGCAAAAATTTCTGGTCACGGATAATAATGATGGAAATGGATTAAAATCCTTCTCTTTCGTCTTGGAAATATAACCAGGGTTGTTTTTCATTTGAGAAAATTATTTGATATCTTCCTCTTTGTGTTCTAGGAGCATTTCATGAAAGAAAAGGTGCTAAACTTCAGTTTCACAGCACAGTCTTGACCACCAAACGTAAAGCGAGTCGTGTTTATAGATTTTGGGCAAGCGAGTGCTTAACTTGTATTTGAAGATTTTCACGTCACATTCCGACGCAGCTAATTTCAATGCTAGGCACGCTCCTTTAGGATGAGTTCTTATGCAGGTGAACAAACAATGTCTATCAAACAGTAGTAATTCAGTTTTCTTTGAGTGCAGAACCCGTGAATAATAGCAAAAAGTTGTTTCCTGTTGGGGGCTCACAACTGTTGCCTATGTAAATGAAATAAGTACAATGTAATAACTGGTCCAAGTGAAACCTAATGAGCAGTCCTTTAATATAGCGCTATGAGTTTGTCGTTAAGTTGATGATGATGTTTTGGTTGCAGTTAGCGTTTTTTTTTTATATCCTTAACAACTACAGTCAACTCTCCCTTTGCGGACACCTCCCTATTACGGACATCCCGATAATACGGACAGCAGCTAAATCCCCGACAAAAATAGATTACAGACGTTCGATTGAAATAAATTTCCGCTATTACGGACACTAACTCGCGGCCCCGAGGATGTCGAGTGTGTCCGCAATAAAGGGAGTTGACAGTGGGTGCGTTTCTCTGGGAAAACCCGAATCCGGATTTTTAATCCAAGATCACTCACATCATGGTGCATCAAAGGAACCGATGAATCCTTACCCAGAGTGGATTCTTAGTATCTTTTGATACACCAGATCCGAGAGATCTTGGATCAAAAATCCGGATTCGGATTTTCCCATCTTGCCTGTAAGCAAACGGCGTATGGATTTCTTGTAGTTGGTTAAAAGTAATTACATTAAACCGCGACAGTTTCACTTTTGTAACTTACCCTCGCTTAAGGTATCTTTTAATTAACCACGCAGCTCCAACCAAACATAACAGAAACAAGCAAGAGCTTCCAAGTATCGGTGCTAACAAAGAGAGTCTATCAGGGCTTTGACCTTGTTTCTCAGTCACATTGTTTTCAAGACCGTGTCCTGTTGGGTCTGTATTTAAAGCAAAAGAGAAAATCATCTAAACATGTACTTAGAAATCAAGCCACGTTGCCTGGTATACGGGGTGTCCTATAAGTATCGTTGAAAACAAAAGCCTAAGATTATGACACCAAACAGGACTCTTTTCTTAACCGTTTGGGATCCAGGGCTTGGTTGCATAATTAAGAAATGGTAAACGAGCAGCGTGCAATTATCTAATTATGGATGTACACGAAAGAAGCGTAGTCTTCGCTTGGTCGACATGAGGCCTCTATATGTTATATTTAGCATTCACAATGGGCTATTTAATGGTGATAAAATGAGGCCTAAATTTTGTAACAAAACAAACTTTTAAAGGCGACCTCCATCCATTCCCCAAACCCTTTGTTCCACCGCGCCAATGTGGATTTCCATGGGTTAAACACCCGTCAAATGCTACTTTCTCTAATTTACACTACAGAGATGTAAGTGCCCCGATCACACCTAATCCAAGGCGCTTATCGTGAGATAAAGACAATTCACAAACACTGGTTATTTGTTGATTGGAAAGATGGAATGTGACAAAATTCTTAAGCTAAACTGTAAAACAGTGCTTAATTTTGTAGTAGAAGTTTTATAAACCTGAAAAACTAAAACGAAAATGTCTGCCATTCTTAAGTTGGCATACACAAAAACGTTTCCCTATCCGGGGCTCCACTATTACACTTACAAGCACGGCAATAATTCTCAATTCGGATCGAGCAAGCGATAAATAGAGATTTAGCTTATAATGATGGCTCTTTTACGAAGTTACTGATGGGTCTCATAGTACGTCCTCATCAGGAAAATTTGTATCATAATTTCCAAAATTAAAGTTTTGTGATAAAAGCGTTTCATAAGGGTCATTGCAATGTTGAAAAAGTTTTCTTAAGGTAGCATTTTTAACATGTACCAAAGCAGTAAGTCATTAACTACAGAACAAAATCTAGTTGCATCTTCTAAAATGTGCTGTCTCTGGGAATCCGTCACGGAAACGTTTTACTTTACCTCAAACCTACAGTTTACTATATACATTACTCATTCAAGGAAATGGTTTACCATCGCATTTGTGCTGATTGCATTTTTCGCTGGACACATTCCTTCCAATACAATCCTTTCCTTCCCATTTAGGCCGTGGTTCGGTACACGTGCGAGTACGTGTTCTGATTCCACTTCCACACTTCGCACTGCATGGTTGCCAGGGAAACCAGAGACTCCAGCTACCATTCACTGTGAAACAGATACAAAATAAGCTACATGACGACACGCTTGATCTAGAGAGTAAAAAACATTCTTGTCCAAGCGCCTTTTTGGAGACAAAACTCAGTATTTCAAGTCATGTAATTTACATCACTTTCGAATTCATGCGGGTTTTTTTTTCAAGAACACGTTGAGGTCTTGGCACAAACCCATTAAATTTGTTTAAATTTTTTTTTGGTGGGGGGTGGGGAGAGGCTGGCCAATTTCTTTCCGAACATTATTGGCAAATAAAAGCTCTCTGTGAATTTTCTTTCAGTAATTTGAAACATTCATTTGTTCTTTTCGAAGTGCAAGGCTCTTTTCTCCCACGAAAGCAAGACAGGATCGTTTAGGGATTTCCTAGCGTTCACCCCTCTAAATAGAAAAGAATGGCCAATATTTCCTTTGCAAAGGGGGAGAGTTTTGATACTAAGTGGTATAATTTTGAGACTGCGCGAGTGAGAATCACACTAGAAATTTGTGTAGAGTGAAATGCGCTCCTTGTTGGGGAGCGACCATGGAAGGGGTTGCATCTACGAACCCCCTCAGAACCTTCCTCCCCCTCGTACGCCCCAGGGTTAAAGTATCTAACATAGTTACTTCAAATATGGATTGAGACGGTTCGTTTGTGAAGAGACTATGGTGGGTTCTGGGTCTGGAAATGAATGTTTGGTAAAACTCAGGTGATCAGATAAATTAGCCACCGTTAAAAGATACAAAAGATAACAAAAAGGCAACGTTTGGAGATATAGCCCTGTGGTTACATTCAGGCGAGGGGCTAGGGATTGTGTCTCTTTACAGTGGTTTTAAGCTGTTAAATTACAGCAGACATTTACTTAAAAGATGGGTTTAGCTACTGACCATCAACAAACCGGTAAAGTTTTGTGATAAAAGCGTTTCATAAGGGTCATTACAATGTTGAAAAGGTTTGCTTAAGGTAGCATTTTTAGCATGTACCAAAGCAGTAAGTCATTAACTACAGAACAAAATCTAGGTGCATTTTCTAAAATGTTCTGTCTCTGGGAATCCGTTACGGAAACGTGTTACTTTACCTCAAACCTACAGCTCACTATATACATTACTCATTCAAGGAAATGGTTTACCATCGCATCTGTGCTGATTGCAGTTTTCGCTGGACACATTCATCCCAATACAATCCTTTCCTTCCCATTTAGGGCGTGGTTCGGTACACGTGCGAGTGCGTGTTCTGTTTCCACTTCCACACTTCGCACTGCATGGTTGCCAGGGAGACCAGAGACTCCAGCTACCATTCACTGTGAAACAGATACAAAATAAGCTACATGACGACACGCTTGATCTAGAGAGTAAAAAACATACTTGTCCAAGCGCCTTTTTGCAGACAAAACTCAATATTTCAAGTCATGTAATTTACATCACTTTCGAATTCATGCGTTTTTTTTTTCAAGAACACGTTGAGGTCTTGGCACAAACCCATTAAATTTGTTTAAATTTTTTTTGGTGGGGGGTTGGGAGAAGCTGGCCAATTTCTTTCCGAACATTATTGGCAAATAAAAGCTCTCTGTGAATTTTCTTTCAGTAATTTGAAACATTCATTTGTTCTTTTCGAAGTGCAAGGCTCTGTTCTTCCACGAAAGCAAGGCAGGATCGTTGGGGAACTTCCTAGCGTTCACCCCTCTAAAAGAAAAGATTGGCCAATATCTCCTTTGCAATGGGGATTGTTTTGATACTAAATGGCATCATTTGGAACTCTCTCCCAATATCAATTACTTCTTCATCTAGTTTTTTCACCTTTAAGGAAAAAATGTTGCAATTTTTATCTGTAAAATCATGAATTGACCAAGCCGCACTTACGCAGCATAGTATTTTCTATTTATTAATGACAGCCAAGATGGCCTCTCGTATAAGCCTGGTGATTTCTTGAAGTCTCCTCGCCATTACATTGACTTGTAAATTGAATGATTTCTTTTTTTTAGTAAGGCAAATAAATGATTATGATTTTGGGACTGCACGAGTGAGAATTACAAGAGACATTTGTGTGGAGTGGAATGCCCACCTTGTTGGGGAGCAACCTTGAAAGGGGTGGCACTTACGAATCCCCTCTAGCCTCCTCCCCCTCGAACCCCCAGGGCCAAGTAACTTACATAGTCACTTCAACTATGGATTGAGACGGCTAGTTTGTAAAGAGACTATGGTGGGTTCTGTGTCTGGAAACGTCTGGTAAAACTCAGGTGATCAGATAAATTGGCCACAGTAGAGAGATACAAAGGATAACAAAAAGACAACGTTTGGAGATATAGCCCTGTGGTTACACTCAGGCGAGGGGCTAGGGATTGTGTCGCTTTACCGTGGCTTTAAGCTGTTAAATTACAGCAGATATTTACTTAAAAGATGGGTTTAGCTACTGACCATCAACAAACCGGTAAACAAAGTTTGCCCATTCCTTTCCCACGTAATTCTCAAAGCAGTTGTTGGATTTTCCATATCTGTTGTACGTCAATCTACCATTCTTCCCAGTCCAACATTCATGGTACGCTTGAACACCAAAATACCGAAAGCCGTACTCTTTGCTAACCATTTCAGCACATGCATGAACGATTGACTCGAAGGAAGCATTCATGTTGTGCCAATCGAGGAGCTTTTGAAAACTTTTGATGAAGTTTAGAAACGAACGTGGTCTTCTTTTATCTCTGAAACAGCCGACTGGCTCAAATGAGTCGAGGATAGTTTCATCTGCATCAAAAGTAATAAGAAAATAACGAGATAATAATTTTCTTCGTCGAGAGGGATGGGTGTTGCTAGATTCAGGGAATATTCGTACAGTTAATTCAGGGGATAGTGCGGTTTACTCAAGCACGCAGTGGTTTACAATTAGAATACCATTTAATATTTCACCATGTCGCCACAAGCACATGTCGCCGTCTTTAGCACGCATGGTCTAGTTATCGTTACACTTGCAGTTGTTTTTACACCTAACAGGTTTCACAGCACAAATCAGAAGCTAAATAATGAGGCCTAAGAGACTCTGTGTTTCAAACGCCTCTGAAGTGCGATAACGAACGGGATAGTAAGGGTCGCAAACCCCTTCTTGGACCCTCCCCTCCACCCCTCCCCTCCCGGCCAGAAATGAAATACGCTGGCCTTCTTTCAAGCTGAATATAAGAACCAATGAAGTGTGACACTTTTGTAGAACACAATACATGCACTCCGACACCCCGAATTCTGCTGGCATGCCTACAAATACTTGTGAAATAAGTCGATACCCTTCTCACCAACTGCACCGAGAGAACACGTGAAAATGAACATTCATCATTTTCACCAGGCTTAAAATATACCATCACATTTATTTCATTGCACATAAGCCACACATTGACATTCAAAACCTGGCAGTATGCAGAATGTTAGTCTCATGAACCTAGTTTAAATGGCCTTAGCTCCCACGAGTCTCCTGTAGCTCAGTCGAATTAAGAGCATCCGAGCTAGTAATCGGTTAGTAGTCTTAGGTTCGACTCCTGATAGGAGAAACTGAATTCCTTTTTCCGAGTATGCCTGTGTTATTCACTGAATAATACACCATTCTCAAACATTCATATCTTTATTACTTTAAAAACAAATAAAAGCCACTTATTGACACTTTTTGATGCAGCAATTTGGCATGACGTCTCACACGCATGTGACTTGATGCTATTTTGGCAAAAACATTGTGCAAGCGTGTATTTGGAAATTTTGCTTGTTTTTTCCTTCTAATGAAAAATGATAAATTTTTCGTCGCATCTTCTACATTTTATATCATTTTAGTGTTTCTTAATAGCTTTTGATTATTTTTGAGTCAATTTTAACGTCCGTTAACTATAACAACGTAAATATTAAATTCTATAAGATAGCATTATGGAATACGAGTCTAGCTTCATTTCAAGCTGTAAATACTATTGAAGTTACGCGAAAGGGGAAGGCAGAATCTACCCCTTCGCTTATTCTAAGAAAGTCTATTGAATTAATAAATAATAATAAAATCCCTGACGAAATACTAAACTTAGCTATGGTTCAATGTATTAATCAATTATTTAATAGTCAGCCAAACCTTCACCGTTGACTAGATCTTCTTGTCTTTTTTTCTAAAAAGTTTCTATA